>NC_090758.1:39868948-39871448 GCF_036898095.1 Palaemon carinicauda
GGTGATAAAAAAGCGATTGCCCGTGAACATATTCGCAGATTAGTAAACCTGCATCTATGTGCTTATTTGTTTGATGACAATCGCTCGTCAGCAGACGTAGTGAGAGAGGTACAAAGCATTTTAGACAGTTTGCCAGAAGAAAAAATGACTGGGAATAACTGACCCGATTCCAAGAAGTTGGTAGCCTTGAGAGGCACTTGTCAACCCCCAAAGCGAGTTAGAGTAGAATGCAGTCAGCAAGTGGGAAGATTTTTCACATTCTGGTAGTGTGGGAGAAAGGGCACTGACGAGTGGAGTGCCTCACCCAAGGATCCCCCCACTGTTACACTTATCAGGCCTACCATCTTCTATCTGGAGAGTACCCAGCAAAAAACATCGATGGCGGACGGGGTGTAGCACACGCACACCTTCCTCCGCCCAACATCCGAGGATAAAAAAACAGAAGAAGGGGAAGACAAGGGAGTTCAATGCCGCCGCCACCCCCCCCCCCCACCCCGGAATGAAATCCAAGCATTAGCCGAGGAAACGCTCCCATCAATGACAGACTTAGTACAGGCACTGGGACTTCCAATAGTACCCCCAAGCTCACCCCCGCAGCACTAGGGAGCAGAGGCATTGCAGCTAAGGCCATTAGCCCATGCCCCATATATCGTATTGGTCGGCTAGGAATTTTAGCAGTTGGGACTGTCCTGCCAGATAAATCCATTTGAGTGCAGTTCAACAAAGGTGCCAGGATTTCACTGATTGAAAAGAGATTCTCGTCAAACTTACTACAGTCAGCGCCATCCTTCGTCCTTGATACGCCAGGAGGAAATAAACTACGCATAAACCATACAACAATCGTCAACTTTATGGTGGGATCTTTGTAGTTTACACATGAATTTTTTTGTCCACCTTATCTTGGGAATTCCAGGAATTAAGCTATTTAAGGAATAGATTTAATCTCTAATATTCAAATATGATATTTTGGGGGAAAAATAACAATAACAGTAAAAACAGGAGGGAACATTTTACCGATAGAAAGTCATGAGAGGTTAAGTGCTTGTGCGGGCCTGGAGAGACATTTAAACCTCCAGTGGTGATGTGGGGTATCCCATACCCCAGGTGGTGTTTATATATATATATATATATATATATATATATATATATATATATATATATATATATATATATATATATATATATATATATATATATATATATATATATTTATCTTACATCTGGCAGCAGTGATAGTGCTATCCATCCAAGCAATATCTCAGCACACTCCACTGAGCTAATGCAAAACTCTACTCATTTACTTATTGACTGGTGAGGACTGTAAACAGATGTAATTTGCGTCTGGGGTATAACAAACCCCACCACACCATTCCCGACATCATTTATTGAGAGGTATAGTATTATTATAATTGTTTATTTTTTCTTAGCTATCAATATACCTAAAAGGTTGATAATTTCTCATAGAAAAGTGTATATTACTGTCAATTGATCAAACATTTTTCTGTTACTCTATGGTTTTGAAGTAAGAATTTTTTTTTTTTTTTTATTTCAGATTCACAATGGACTATGAAAGACAAATGTAAAATCGAGAGATATGGTTGAGAGATAACTAGATAGAGAAGATACAGAATCATTTCTTGATGAAGAACCTGATGTAGAGGAATGTGAACTCTATAATCATGAGAATTCCACAAAATCTAACTATTCAGCATGTTGTAGCAATATTGCATTTTGATTGCGAGGGGTAGTTAATTTTCCTTAGGCGCTCGATTAGACAAGGCTCCCACCTGAGAGAGTGTAGCTGTGTACGGTGTAATTACGAACCTTTAGTTATAAAGTGAAAAACCTATGTTCAGATGTCGTATTATCTGTCAACATGGGACAATCATACACACGTTGGGTCCAGAGATTACCCTATATCGGACTGTCAAAACTGATATCCCCTTGATGTTTAGATGATACTCAGGACGTAGAGTAATAAACCATAATCAAGTGAGCTTGGACTAATTACATGAATGTAGAATGTGATGCAAAATACATTATGGGGAGCAGTGATGTATACTGTAAAAGTTGAAATAAGGATCTTCATCTTCGAAGCATAAGAATGAATAAAGCAAACATCCGACAATATCAATTATCTATATTACTTTTAACACATAACCTAACAAAATAAAGGAGCAAGGATATGAAAGAGAATAATTTGATCTAATTTCTTTTTATACAAAAAATGACAGCAATATTAGCATGTGTAGAATAATGTTAGTGCAATTGTCAAAATCAATTAATAAATGTGAGAATCTCAGCAAAAAAAAAAAAGTTTGTCAATCAGAATAAGACAAATAAATGTGTTCAAATACGTAGTATTGTGAACTGAGACTTGACTAGTCTCTAAAGAAAAAAATATACAAAGACTAGTACAAGAAATAACATAATGGCCTCTTCAGTGACATCCAAGAAATATAACAATGGGCAATGATGCACCTGTAGCCAGTTATGCTAT
>NC_090758.1:39876448-39877727 GCF_036898095.1 Palaemon carinicauda
CTCCGCTTCTTTGAAATGACTCCTCAATCAAATGGACCTAGTTTGAAATTATTCAACCCTCTTATGTGCCTTGAGCTGATTGTCGTGATGTTCTTCAGTAGAAAGAAACAATTGAAAGAGTTACTTTGTGTCAAATACGTACCCTGAACATTCTGGAAACAACAAAGAAAAAAAAAACGTAAGTATCAGGAGAAAGCGTCGGTCTTTCGTCATCCAAGACAATTGCAACAACAATTCTGGTAGATGCATAAAATTTTAAAAGAAGTCAGATCAATCTAGAAAGAAATAAGAAAATAAATATAAAACACCAGAGAACAGCTTCTAATTATGGTTATTGATGGAGAGAGCAGCTGCCTCTTTTGCTCATTGAACCTATGCCAACACCAATGAAGAAGGCCAACACGTCTTCATCAGAAGCTTGATATGTGATCATGGTAGCATCACCAGAAAGTCCAGATATGGTTCAATGATTGAGGCTAAAGGCTAGGGGACTACAACTATTACATCTAAAGTGTCAAAGGAATACATATGTTTTAGAATGCTAATGGAAGGCCAATAATTAAAACTTTTGATTGGTGTATTACAGGTTTATTCTTATTGCTGGCAAGGTAGTACTTAATTGACTTATAGTGAAAATATTGACTTTTTTTAATGAAAAAGGGAAAAGGGAAGGAAAAATTACATATAGCCTAGTAATAATCAAATAAACATCTGATAATGTTATCAAACATGCTAAAGATAGTATGATTGGAATCAATTATAGGCAAAACTACTTAATTCAAAACCAACTAATAAGTTTCATTATGAAGTGAGCATTGAAGAAATATTGACACATAAATTATTAGGCACTATAAAATTAATGAAAATGAAAAATATTATTAAACTTTAAAGCCCATTTAAATGTGCACCCATGATCTATAATTTTTCCAGATATAGGCACAGAATTTCAAATGTATAATCAAAACCATTCCCTTCTATATCCTAGGTATTGAAATTCAAAAAAAGTATTTAAGGGGGTTTTGACATTCATAGCCAACACATTTTGTTCATGAGGAGTTTCATGGGTGACAAAGTCCTCCTAGCTAAAATGGTGAAATAAAGGCAAATGATTCACTGGTATAATGAAATTCCCATGGAGTACTGTACATCACGGTGATATTAGAGGCATAGCTTACCCCAACATATAATCCTTTTACAGGCAGAGCCTACTCCAACATTTACAGTATATTTTATTACAGGCATAGCCTACCCCAAACATATGTGGCTTATTACAGGCATA
>NC_090758.1:39890727-39898227 GCF_036898095.1 Palaemon carinicauda
TATTATTATGATTATTATTATTTTTTATATCATTATTATTATTATTATCATTATTATCATTATGATTATCATTATTATTATTATTATTATTATTATTATTATCCTAATCATCATTATTTTTATTATTATTATTATTATTATCATAAGTATTATTATTATTATTATTATTATTATTATTATTATTATCAGTATTATTTTTATATTATTATTATTTTTATATTATTGTTATTGTTATTGTTATTATTATTATTACTATTATTATTATTATTATTATTACTCGGGACAGGTATTATGTTTGGGAAGTTTAATTATATAAATTCACCCAAAGAATTATTTCTCTCTCTCTCTCTCTCTCTCTCTCTCTCTCTCTCTCTCTCTCTCTCTCTCTCTCTCTCTCTCTCTCTCTCTGTATATATATATATATATATATATATATATATATATATATATATATATACACACACACAGATACATACATATATATATATATAATATATATATATATATATATATATATATATATATATATATATATATATATATATATATGTATATATATTTATATATATACTGTGTATGTATATATATATATATATATATATATATATATATATATATATATATATATATATATATATATATAGAGAGAGAGAGAGAGAGAGAGAGAGAGAGAGAGAGAGAGAGAGGAGAGAGAGAGAGAGAGAGAGAGAGAGAGAGAGAGATAAAATTACATGGGGGAATGAAAATATGAAATATAAGATTAAGTCCTGACTAATTTGGTGTTACTTCTTCAGAGGACTGGTTTAGTGTAAGAGGTTTATTTACATTTTATTGATACAGTAAACGTATGAATGTAGATATTGAGATTTATGGAACAATGACGCTTCCTTCGGAGCTACCTTCGCTGATATCAGGTGTTTCTTGGGCGGAGTTTAATTAAACCTCATTAGACATCTGCCAGAAAAGGGGCATTTCTCATGCCTGGTAAATCTTTGTTTAGACTTTCAATAAAATTACTTCATATCATTAATAGTAGCCGTATCCAAATAATTACATAAGGAATATTAATTGTATATAAAACATATCTGTACATATGCACACATACACACACACACTCACACACACACACACACACACATATATATATATATATATATATATATATATATATATATATATATATATATATATATATATATATATATATATATATATATATATATATAGACCAATACATAAGTATAAACATACAAGTATTCATATACAGACATATACTTTACTTTTACCTTCAAAGCTGCTTTTCCGGCCTCACGCAGCATGGGAACCCCACTCTCTACAGGACCTCCACTGTCGTTTTACCTTGTTCGTTCAGAGTATTCAACGTTTAATATCGCATATTGTTCATTTACTATTAAATTGTCACTGTTAAAGGACCCATGAAATAAGAATGTCTTCAGTTTACTCTTGAAAGCTTTAATGTCTTCAATCATTCGAATGTTTCATGGTAGTTTATTATATAGTCTCGGGGCCGCATATTTAATGGCTCTGGAGCCTAAAGTAGACACAAATTTAGGTTCCAACAGTTTGTATATATATATATATATATATATATATATATATATATATATATATATATATATATATATATATATATATATATATATATATATATATATATATACATATATATGCATCAACATATACATACGTGTAGATATACAGGTATACATATACACACACATACATAGACTTACGTATACATGCTTGTACACATGATTAACATGTATATATAGTTGTGCACACGTAACCCTCTTACCATGAACATACCATTACGTATATATCATTACCTTTATTTAACATAATAATATATAGTTCCACAGTACTAATGTATATTATATTGAATAATTGTGCCAATCAGTGGATGGTAGCTTAGGTCTAACTATTGATTTCACAGTATCGTTAATTATCTCAGGTATATTCAGCTCTACATTAAGTGGTGGATTTTTTTTTTTTTTTTTTTTTTTTTGTATGTATCTTGCAAATATTGTTACATATAAATGCGTTAATTTTGTACATTCCTTGTCCAATATTCATGTTGTTATCAAAGGTTTCTTTTATGAAACTGGACTCTGTGATATTTCTTTCCAATAGGTAATTTGAATGAACTAATTTCTATGGACATGATCAATTAATTAGGTGATTTTTATCTCTAACGTGGGCAAAGACTGCATCATTATCTTGAGCATATCTGACACTTTTCCTATGTTGTTCAAGTCTCTTCTCCCAGGCTTTAACAGTTTGACCAAAATAGATTTCTTCACATGAATTGCATGAAATACGATATACAAATCCCTTAGTAATATCAGATCTCTTTATTACACACAAACACATATGTATACTGTATATATATATATATATATATATATATATATATATATATATATATATATATATATATATATATATATATATATATATATATATATATATATATATATATATATATATATATATATTTATGTGTTTATGTGTGTGTTTGTGTGTAAAAATCCAACGGGCATTCACAATCATTTGCTCTCGATCTTGTAAAATGAATTTTTTTTTTCTCATCAATCCCAGAAATTCTTATTTTGATTTGTGAATTGTTATTCTAGGAACAATTTATATTACTCCACCACCAAAAATAACCATTCAACCCAAACTGATATAAACGTCTGCCTTGGCTTTCCTTTGGCAGATATCAACATGAAAATTGATACGGACAAAGTTAATATCAATCCTATAATTCTATTCCATTTGTTTTTGTTATCTTTATTTTCCAAGTTATTATTATTATTATTATTATTATTATTATTATTATTATTATTATTATTATTATTATTTCAGTGCCATCACCTCCGAGTAATCTAACGATCGAAGTGCGAGCGTGTGGGAGGCCCTCGCATCGTGGGATCCCCCTCAGACGGGCGGTTACTCGGCCTTCAAGCTCAAGGTCACCCCAATCTCCGAGTCCGAGAACAGCATTGCCAACTTCCCCATCTCTGAGAACCAGACGACCTTCGCCCTTAGGGAATCTGACGCCGGGGGGGTCGTACGAGATGCAGCTTTACACCGTCTACGAGACCAAAGAGAGTGACGCCGACATCACAGTCCATTTCACCACCATGGAGTCTCGTCTCGTCTCATCTTGCTTGAGTCTGGTTACCTCCGCCAACGAAGATGGAAGGTTATGTTCTCGTCCCCAGTTCGTGTGTTTGTTTGTGAACAGCTTCCTGGCCACAATTCTAATGGTAAAGTAATGAAACTTGCCGGGATTAAGTGTTGTGTAAATAGCTATAAATGATTATATTTTGGAAGGTCAAGATGAAAGGTCAAGGTTACAGTCAAGAAAAATGTCCAATTAACGTAATCATCCATGAGTTTGGACATTGTTGTCACAGGGACTTCAAACTTGGTGCATATTTGAGAGCCTGAAAATCCATGCCAATTAATACACCTTAAGGTTAAAGGTCAAGGTCACGCAAAAGGTCGAGAAATAAACAGCCGCGACGGAGCTCTGTGCTCTACTGAGTGCCCCTCTAATTCCCTTCTTATTCCAATGGGTTATTTGATTCATTTATATCTGAAGATTCTCTTATTAATAAATCATGCTCTATATCCTCTGCTATTGGTATTATTATTATTAATTGTTATTAAATATTATTATTTGTTTTTTATGCATCATTAGTTATTTATTGGTTATTAATTTATCACTTACATATTATCTATTTTTTATTGTTTATTATTCATTTTTTATTATTTGATATTTAATATTTATTCTTTATTATTCATCATTTATTATTTATTATTAAAAAAGGAAGGAGATTAACCATCTCAATGAGTCAAGCTTGGCTCATATAGAGGTGGCTAAATAAATCTGGGAAGAAAAATATATTTCCTATCGAAAATAATAAATAAATGAACAAAACATATGGTTTCTATATAAATAAAAAAAGAAATATTAAATAAGAGTTTGTAATAAAGAAAGAAAATCTTCTTGAAAATTTCAGAATCTTAAAGTTGGAGAAATTCTCAGAGCCTGATGAAATGTCAGGTAATTTAAAATCATTCAATAACTTATTCTTTTATGATTTACATTTGTTTTGTGAACATTCATGAGCTATTTACGGCTTTTAATGTTTATTTATGATTTAATATTTTCTTTTATTAATGTGCAAAAATCTGCATTCAAATACTTACTTAAAGACCTTGCCTTTTTTTACTTTTTGGTCCTCGCATTTGTGTTTATGTTTATACGTAATATAAACTCACAATTTATAGAAAAAAAGGAAATGAATAAATTTTCTGCTTTCGAAGGGACTGTCTCCTTTCCTCTTCATAAAACGAAAACGTGGGTTGATTTTAGTTATCATATATACACGGAAAAATTGTGTATTTTAATGCATGTTTATAAACCTTACATTTGTTAATCTCCCCCTACTGCCTTCAGGACCCAATGCACCTGGGAGGTTCATCATGTGGTACCGGAATGAAACGGCAATTTTGGCTCTGTGGCATCGGCCTCACCCGGCCGGAATCTACTCCCATTACCAAGTAAGTGGATACGACACCAAAGGATATATTGTAATGGGTTTGATGTCTTATTTGGAATGAACAACCGACCTTGATTTGTAGTTATCAGCTGTAAAAAAAATTTTTGGAAATATATATTTTTTTTTTAAATTATGATATGGTAAATTAGCACAGATGTGTACTTATTGTGTATGGGTGTGGCTGAATGTGCTACGTGTATGCTTAATGATATCAATGTAGATTTATTTGACATTGATTATTTATAGAGCATTTTCATTTTATGCATGACACTAGATTTGTAGAGTTTGGTCTTTATTGTCCACTGCAGGACATTTTATCTGATACTGGAAAATATTTGTAACTTCGGCTAACATATTTTTTTTCTTAAACCCATCATTCACTCTCCATCTGTCCAAATCATAGGAATGTTTTAGCCCAATCTTGAGGGGAGGGAGATGTGTATGATTTCTGACTTATTCTAATGCATAATTATACTTATGTGGTTCTTTTTGTTTGATAGGTGGCATAATAAAAATATTTTTTTTTGTTTAATTTTTAAACAAAGGGAATTTTTTTTTTTGTGAGATTAATAATATTTGTTTTGTTTTATTCTTATTTGATATTACGGCTTCCGTACATAGACTATCTTTATCACTATTATTATCAATATTATTATTATAAGTGGCATGAACTCCATATCCCTCTCCATCTGGTAACTGAGATTTACTGTATTGTCGCCTTATCTGTTTATAATGTTAGATATATATATCTACACCAGATATTTCCTTAGTTCACCTAAGTACTGCAACGTGGTATGCATATCTCACTGGCATTATCAGTAGGATGAACAGGCTGTGCTTGAAAGGCTTAGTGACACTGGGCTGTTTTTACTTTTGTTGTTCTTGTTTCAATTTATAATGATATCATTGCATTTGAATTTTGTATACTTTACATTTACTATCTACAGGACATACACTCTCATTTTATCTTGTTCGCTCAGAGAATTCAACCTTTCTTATCACGTATTGCTCATTTACTGTTAAATCGTCACTGTCAAAGGACATATATTTTGGAGAGAGAGAGAGAGAGAGAGAGAGAGAGAGAGAGAGAGAGAGAGAGAGAGAGAGAGAGAGAGAGAGAGAGAGAGAGATTGTCTGGTAATCACAGTTTTGCCAACTCTATGAGAACAGGGGAGAATGGGAAGAGAATAGGCCCGACTAATCGGTTTATTTGTAGGCGAAGGAGAAAGGAGCCGTAACCAGTGAGAGGGATCCAATGTAATACTGTCTGGCTAGTCAAGTCTGAGGACCCAATAATTCTCTAGTTGTAGTATCTCAACGGGTGGCTGGAATGTTATAAAAAAATCCAGACCTCTTCGTCCTATATTTAATCAAATTTGATGACCAGGGTAACAAGGAGGGAGACTGGTGTATTTTGTAGTCACTAAAGATGGAATAATTATTTCTACAGTTGGATTAAAAACCGTTGAATCAAAAGCTTGTGATCTCCATACAGTTCTTGAAACAGTTTACGTTGATGTTCAAAAACTCGTCAAATTAAAATCTTGTCCTTGGAGGTACTCTTTTCCAGCCAAAGGACATCAACAAATATACATGGACTTCACCAAGTGGCAATTACTGAAATAAAATAGATCACATAACCATTAATAAAGAGAGGAGGCCACAAAGGTAAGAAGCCTGCGAAGTGCAGATATTGGTAGTGATCACCAGGTTCTCGTTGACACACTGAAATTAAAAGTGAAAGCACTCAACAGAAATGTAGATAGAATACCTAGGTTCGATACAACCAAGGTTCTGGAAGATGATCACAGAGAAACATTTGCAATTGAATGTAGGAATCGATTTGAAGTCTTAGAGACTTTGAGAGATGAAGGACAGACAATTAATGAAGAATGGTGTGATATTTTGGGACATGCTCTTAAAGGGAGAAGCCATGGGTATCAAGTGATACTTAGGATACTATAAAAAGAAACAAATACAAATATTGAATGTTGAAGGTTGTTGAGGAAGTAAGGAAAATTCCAAAGTAGTGGGTGCCAAGTAATCCAGTATCAAAACAAAAGCCAAGCATGACTGGAGGGAATATTAAGACAGGAAAGCAGATAAGGCTTACAAATCAATGAATTCAGGGAGCAGTTGTTGTAAGAATTTTGCATAGAATTATTGATGAAATTTATATGGGAGCCAAGTATATGGAGCATATGGCCATAAAAAAAGAGAGATTGGTCTGTTTTAACAACCGAGGATGAAGAAAGGCAAATTGAAGTCATTGATAGGAGAGACTAAGGGAATATTTTGATTGATATGCATGAAGCTGATGAACATCTTGACGTTCCTATGGATTAATTCAGTGTGTTTGAAATCGAAGCTGGTATTGAAAAAATCAGGAGATGGAAAGCCCTTGGTCATGGTGGAATAACTGCTGAGATAAACCTGGCTAAAAATTAAGTGAATCCCAGAATACTTGATAAGTTATTTTGTAAAATGTGGCATGAAAAGACAAACCCTGATGAAAGGGGGCTATGGGTGTCGGGGAAAAAGGAAAAAAAATAATTACAGAGGCATCATACTTACGTCAGTTGTCATGAAAATATATAGGATTCTTATTCTAAATTGACTAAAGAGAAATATTGAAGAAAAGGTGAGGGATGGAAAAACAGTATTTAGAAAAGGTAGAAGTTTTATTGACCAAATTTTACTTTTAATAAAAGATATGCAGTAATATATGAAACATGGAAATTAGCTTTTTATGTTATTTGTGGACTTTGAAACAACCTTTGATAGTGTGCACCGGCCAATTTTGTGAAGAGTCTTTCGTTATTTTGGAGTTCCTTTTAACATAGCCCACTGAGGAGAGGAAACAAGGAAAAATAGAATATCTTAAGAACATTAATATCATTAAAATAAA
>NC_090758.1:39900727-39903227 GCF_036898095.1 Palaemon carinicauda
TCTTGATATCAAAAAGATTATTATAGAAAAGGATTTTATTGTAATGTCTGTTCTTCATAACCGAAATTTGTTTATTTTTTTTTTTTGTGAATGTATATATCCGAAGTGACATTTGTAGAATTTCTAACTTGATTATCTTGAATAAATATTAACTGAGATTAGATATAAATCTATATTTTTTATTGGTGATTTTAATGCAACCCTCTTTTTGGTAGCTCATGGAATCACTTGCTTGGTTTTTATGAAAGATAATCAACTTAAATGTTTTGATGTGTGTGCTCTGGGTGACTCTACTTTCTCATTTTTGTCCTTCGGAGTATTGTATGATATAATTGGTTCGGACCATTCGCCTGTGGAAGCTGAAGTGGTTGTTCATATTTAGGTTCTGAAGACGGGAAAATTAGGTACTATGTTGACTGGGATATATTGGAGCAAATGTGATGTCTTGTGGGAAGCTTTGTAAATAATGGATCATTTGACTGTTTTCCCCTGTTTGGGTTTTAGAGATTATAAACATCTCAGGGAAATTGATTATTTTTACTCTGCACTGGCGATGTCTGTAAAAGAGGAAAGCTCTCTTTACTCAAGGGCAATAAAGAGAAAATTTAAATATAAAGTGATACCTGGGTGGAATTGTAATGTAAAATTTAAATACAAAACTTCCAGAATGGAATATTTAAAGTGGTTGCAGTCGGGAAGAATATATGCTGGCCCCGAGTTCGATCAAATGCGGGAAAGTCGCATAATATTCAAAGAGGCATTAAATGAATGTAAGAGAAATGAATTTTGCTGTGAGGTCTTTATCGACTCAAGAAAATTTTTTTTAGATAAAGATATGAAACGATTCTGGGGGGATGTAAAGAAAAAGAATAACAAAGCGAAAAAATCAGAAATAATTTATGAGGAAAATAATATAGAAAATATAAAACAGATTTTTGATAGTAAACTTTTCATCGTTTGAATTAAACAGTTCCAATGAATTCCTGGAAATGAACTACTATTGAAATTAAAAGAATATTGAATAAATAACTGAAAACTTAATATTAAGATATCATTAGATACGTTAAAAAGGTTGATTAAAACAAACAAAATGGAATAGGCCATGACGGAATTCATGCTATTTTATTGAAAAGGGGACAGTGATCAGTTTTTGAGTTTGTTGTGTTATTTCATGAATGCCTGTTATGGTCATTGTTACTTCCCTCTGGAATTTCTTGGTGGGGATATTAATTCTACAATAAATGACTTAAAAGGAACTGTTTCTGTATCATGGAACTACTGTCCAGTGAGGCAGTCGTCTCTTATCTTGGAACTCTTTGAAATCCATCTTTTAGATATTATGGAAGAAAATATTGAATTTTAATTTTTTGCAGTTTGGTTTTGAGAAGGGAACTTCCACTATTGATGAATGCTTGCTTTTTAAGGAAATAATAAAGATACACAGGAATGGGTGATAAAGCTTTTGGCCTGTTCATCGACCTCTCCAGGGCTTTGATACTGTTAATCATTTCTTGTTGGGTGATATAATGATTAAAAGAAATATTCCACCAGATATTGTTCTCCTTCTAATGAGTTACCTGAGAAACCAAAGTGGGCGAGTTTTATGGAATGGGAATAAAGGGAAATATTTTTATATAGATACTGATATGTAACAGGGTAGGTTTGATTTTAAAACCAGTGAAGCTAACTCTTGGAAATGATGAGTTGGAAGTAGTTTAGAGTTATAGTGTATAGGTTTTCCCATTCTAAATGGCTTAATGGATATTTCGGATATCCAGCTAAGTCTTAATTCTTTTTATTCTAAATTTAACTGCCTTTTTTCGAAATTTCAAATAAATATCTTGGACTTAGTTTGAGTTTTCTACAGGAGGGGTAGATTTTTTGTTCATGGTTAACTTATCTTGAGGGAGTGTATAGTGATGATTTTTTTGAAAATGATATTGTGTAGGGTTTCGCATCCGCTAGGTGCAAAAGCATGATGTAAACAGTATATATATATATATATATATATATATATATATATATATATATATATATATATATATATATATATATATATATACACATATATATATATATATATTCATGTATATATATATATATATATATATATATATATATATATATGTTATATATATATATATATATATATATATATATATATATATATATATATTTATATATATATATATATATATATATATATATATATATATATATTCATATGTATATATATATATATTTATATATATATATATATATATATATATATATATATATATATATATATATATATATATATATATATGAGGTAGTCATTTTCCGGCACTGTAAGATAAAGTTGTTGGTGCTTTGGTGGAAGTTCCTCAAGAGTGTTCAACAGTTCTCTCCTGTTTGTACAAGTAGTCAGTGATCCATCCACATTCATTGGGTAGGCATTAAATGGTATAACATGTATTGAAGATCATAGTTCCTAAATACTTAAATGATTCTACCTTAT
>NC_090758.1:39908227-39922580 GCF_036898095.1 Palaemon carinicauda
GCTTAGTCATGTTACCGTAAGGAATTGGCAAGTAGTGTCGCAAAACTTATAATTTTATAGTGTTGGAAAGTGTTTCTAGATGATCTGGCTACCCATGCCTATCTTTTTTTTTTTAGCCAGATATGGCGTATATATAGGTATGTGTTCGATTTTCCTGTGATTGCCATTTTTTCGTTTTTTTCCCATTTCTTTCAAAATTACTACGTACTAAGGAACTATCACAGAGTAATGATTCATTTAGATGTTTATTTGTCGGAAAATGTGCCTTGATGGTTTGCCTAGCACGTGGCTGAATTTTTTTTTTTTTGAAATGCCGTATATTAGAATGTTAGCCATTTTTCCGCGAGTGCCCCTTTTTATTTGTTTTGCATTTTTTCGCTTAGTCATGTTACCGTAAGGAATTGGCAAGTAGTGTCGCAAAACTTATATTTTTATAGTGTTGGAAAGTGTTTCTAGATGATCTGGCTACCCATGCCTATCTTTTTTTTAGCCAGATATGGCGTATATATAGGTATGTGTTCGATTTTCCGGTGATTCCCATTTTTTCGTTTTTTCCCAATTCTTTCAAAATTACTACGTACTAAGGAACTATCACAGAGTAATGATTCCTCTAGATGTTTATTAGTCGGAAAATTTTGTTTACTTTTTTTTTGATTGAATATCATCAAATTTTTTTAGCTAAAATATTATATTGTTTTACATTTTTTTTTTTTCGATTTTATTTCCCTTCAAAAAAATTTTTCTGGGTCAGAATTTCAATTTTATAGTCGTAAAATAATCGACAATTATCCAGCAACCCACCATACAATTTTTATGCATATCCAATAATAATTAGATTAGTAAATAACACCTTGAAATTGACATACCCTTCCTACATTTCAAGTGGCAGATTAGGGAGTCTGAGTCAGTGTGATTGGCGGCCATTTTGTGGACATATCCGAAGCGTAAGCTGCCCTATCTATATATATTCTTGTTCCCTATATAATTTGTGATATTTTGGTATATTTTTACCTGCATAAATATCATATTATATATTAAATATATGTATTTTTTTACGAAATTTCTAAGTACTCAAAAAATTACTTTTAGATATGGCCCCTGATATAAATGTAATTTACAAAATAATGAAGATTTTTTTACATATTTCTATTTTAGGATAACATATGTTTATTCCCTAAAAAAATTAGCCACTTCCTATTTCATTTGGGTACCCAAAAAAATTCATGAAATTTGGACAAATATTTTTGGCCAAAAAAAGTTACTCTTTTTTTTCTCATTTCAGATCTTCACCTCCATGGGTCTGACTTCATCCAAAATACATCAAGATGTGTCCTAAACATTCAAGAATCAATTCCTAAAAGGATTTGTGTATATATGTATAAACATTTTTTTTATGAATTTTTATGTCAGGTCTTTTTTTTTCTACCTAATTTTTAAAATATTTATAATAAATAGTTTTTCTGCAGATGAGTAGTATTTATCTTTACAGTTGTTTTAAGCATTCATTGAAGTTTTTTTTGGCAAAAGAAAAAAGGAGGTTACTGCAAAAACTGATTTTTCAAGATTTTTTTTTGGCGTTGGGGTCGTTCGCGTCCGAGTATACACTTAAAGGGGTGTCCGAGGAGCGTACCTATCCAGGGTTAATATTTCAACATTAGATTTGATTATCCATCCCGAAAATTTATTATACTTTGGGGAAGTTTACGAACGGTAATGTGCAGATTTTGTATAGATAAAAATCCGAAAAATATCTGCAGCGCTGAGTGACCTTAAAAGCCCCAGCGCATTGTCATGTAAAACACAAACCTAAAGAAAAAAAAAGAAAATTCCAAACTTGAATGTTATTCAGTACTAAAATTTTATGTATATTATTCTGTACAAGGTTTTTCAAAGATGCACCTTAGAAATAGATATAAGGAAGTTTCAGCAATATTTATTATGTAACAAGTTATAGTCAATACTAAAACTATTGCCAAATTTTTACGGACATCTTACTCAATATCTTTTCAGTAAGTATCGATAAGCATTTTCTTTCACTTCTTTTAAATTGTCCCGTTTTTCCTCGTGCTCAAATTTTCACCCTTTTTAAATTAAACACCGCAACGGCCATTGCCCAACGTCACGCAGTCTTGACAGTAATTTAGAAGAAAGGAAGTATCTACTGACTATTAGGGCGTAGGAACCAAGCATCAAACCGCTGAGAGAGAGAGAGAGAGAGAGAGAGAGAGAGAGAGAGAGAGAGAGATTTCAATATATTTTTCAAATGACTAAATGGTTACAGAGGAAGGAACGACCTATCATCGTATCATAAGTTTTAGATGATCAGTCATGTAACGTAGCGAATACATATTCATATATTCAAATAAGATATTTATTAACAGTCCACATTTGGATGATGTTACGTATGGTTTTATTCTTAAAGGTTAAGAGACCGGTCAGGAATGGCAGAGTCAAGGGATAGGGACATTGCCTTAGCAAGTAGGACAATTCCCTAGAGTCTGACCATATATACATATGATGAGTGCCTCTGCCCATTATCCCATCGAACTATGACCAGGGAGAGCCAGGAAATGACTGCCGATGACACAAAAGATGGACCACAAACCTCCCATCATTTGCTCACAAGGATGGTGAGGTTACAGGCACTAAAGGAACTATCGAGTATTTTTTCCCGTGGGAGAGTTCTTGTATTTTCTGGCGTCATGTAATGGTATTGTGAAAAGGTAATGTTGGCTAAATCTCGTTTCAACTATTTATTAGTACAATCTTGCATAATTTGAGATGGTATTCGAAATGAGTTAGGCCGATACATAAACTTAAGGAGTTACAACTTTGCAATGATAATCTGAACTACATGTCAGAGTTTTCACCGAAATTTGTAATTTGCATTACCAAGCTTGTCCTTTTCTTAAAGAGGAGGTGGATCATCGATTTGCTCACTAACTCCGCCATGGGAGGTTATGTGTTCGAATCGGATTATTTATTTATCTATTTGTCTGTGTGACTGTGGACAGGATTACGCCAAAAGAAATTTCCATCACTGATAATTCTTAGGACATGGACGACCCCATCAAATTTGGGAGATGATCCGGTACCAGATCCGGATTTAAGATCAGGATTTGCAGTTTTTCCTAATATAAAAGATTGCGTCAAAACAAATTGACACGTTGGATTTTCACAAAGTTTTATCAATTGATAGATATTATGCATCAGAAGAAACCATGAAATTTTGGATGTGATACGGATCAAGATCAAGATTCGTGATCAACTTTGCACTTTTTTACGCCATTTACTTTACAGTCAGTATATGAAAAGTGGGAGGCAATCATCCGTAGACTTTAATTAAAGGTTAATTTACTCACTTTACTTTGACGGCTCCTTTTCCGGTCCCTTACACCAGGGGATCCCCACTCTCTACAGGACCTCCACTGTCAATATATCTTGGTCGTTCAGAGAATTCAACGTTTCCTATCACGTAATGCTCATTTACTGTTGAATCGTCATTGTCATACGTCTCCTGGAATAAGAACGTCTTCAATTTCCTCTTGAAAGCCTTATTGTCTTCAATCATTCTAAGGTCTCGTGGGAGCTTATTGTATAGTCTAGGGCTTATGTTTAAAGGTTCTGGAGCCTAGAGTAGAAATATATCTAGGTTCCAATAGTTTATAACCATCTGTAACTATTCTCGTGTCAACATAATTTGTTGGCTGCGCAATATGTAGCAATTGTCTCAAGTATTTTGGACGACCAGTTTTGATAACTTAGTGGGTTATGGTACATATTTTATACGCAATTCTCACTTTCATAGGCAGCCAGTGTAAATAAATTGATATAGGTGTGATTCTCTCTCTAGGTGGGACACCTTTTATCAGTCTTGCTCCTTTGTTTATTATGTTTTATAATTTCTCAAGTTAGACTTTTGGTAAATTCTGATAGATGGAGTTAAAGTAGTCAGTCCTGGTAATAACACAGTTTATCACAAGTTTATAGAATTCTCATCGCGGTCCTTTTCTTATAAAAGCAATATTTCTTAGATGATAACCAGCAGTGTTTTCCACATTATTTATTTGGGCATTGAGCTACAAGTTACAATCAAGCAGTACACCTACATCACGAACTTTACTAGATATCAGCAGTGAATTATTCTTTATGCCCATTTGAATATCACCCAAGCGTCTCACGCTGTTTCTATTACCCACCACCATGAACTCCCTTTTGTTCTCATTTAATTTTAGTTGTTTTATTGTCGTCCATTCTCTAAAACTATCAAGGATTCGGCTTAGAGTTTCAGTAGTGTCATCTATATCCTTTAGGGAATAGAAAAATTATGTGTCATCCGCAGCTAGTTTGAACTTCATGCCATGCCTTTGTATTATTCTTTATAGACCAATAGTATAGACACAGAATAAGATTGGCCCAAGTACACTCCCATTGGGTACCCCTCTTTTTAAAGGTTCATATGATGAACAAGAGTTGCCAAAAGTAATTTCTACCAACCATGTAGTCTTTTAGGTATTCGAAAGCTTGATCTTCAACGCCGATGCACCGTAGATCATTAGTAGTAGTCTATGCACAACTGTATCAAAAGCCCCATTGAGAAGGAGTAATATTAAAATACCAATTTCTTTTTGCTTTTAATCCATCATTTCCAGTATAGCATCTACAACAGAGCAGATGGCTGTTTATGTAGAGTATAATTTTCTATGCGCAGATTGGTTGTCAGGCAAAGCTTCTATTACTTCCAAGTGACTGACTAATTGTTCCAGAATCAAGTATTCAAGCAATTTTGAAACAAAAGATAGATTTGAAATATGTCTATATGAGCTTAATTCCTGATAGTCAAGAACACTTTTCAGAACTGGTGTGACTATTGCTATTTCTCGGATTTTTGGAAACTAACATTCATCAATGCATGCATTTGCTATTCTTATTATTATTTCGGCTAGACAAGACAAGCTCCTCTCTCCAGTTACTTCAGATGTTAGGATAGGATAGATCACGCAGTTTATTTTCTTTGCTCTCTTGATAATTCTGGTGATGTCATCTTGTGTTATGTTGTTATATCTTATTAATTTTGTCTGTGTGGCAGGTGTATCATTAATGTGATGTTGAATATTTACGAATGACCTGGTTATATTCTAAGATCTTGTTTTTAAAGAATACTAGAAAATTATTTGCTAGTAACTGGTCACTGTATCGATCAGGTAGCTTCTTCTCTTTTACATTTCCCATTATACCATTCAGGAGATGATATAACGTATTTATGACTGTTGCTGCTTCGAGGATCTTTCTCTTATAGTATTCACTTTTTTCCCTCCTAAGTAGGAAGGTATATTGACACGTAGCAGTTTTGTATTCTACCAATGTGCTTTCAGTTTTTAACCTATTCCACTTTCTTTCTTTACGCCTTTTTTCCCTCTTTTTCATCAAAGATTCTCCTTCAAACCAGAGATAATGGTCTTTTACAGTTATAGTCTTTTCCATCGGTGGACACATGGTATCCTATTCACTTTTATTCACTTTATTATATTTGGTCGTAGAACAGTTAACACACTTAGCTCCCAACAGACGTTAGCTATCATGATCAGAGGGAATGTTGATAGCACCATTAATTACTTTGTAACTTCTTCAATATATACGGTTGGAGAAAAAATTAATTTATGTCTACACTTCATTTTCTTTTACGATTGCGTGTTTTTGTAGATGTAGACTAAACGTAATAAGTTCGTGCAATGGGGAGATAATACATTTTTCTTCAACATTTATATATGATACAATATTATTCCATCACTAAAACTAAGTCCAATATTTCCCCAGTTGAAGTAGTTGTGCAGTCGACATTATTCACTAGTCGATATGATTTTGATAATTAACTAAATGGCAAAGTGTCAGGATTTGATGGGTCATCCATCCAAAAATTGAAGTCTCGACAAATTCATTTTTTCATGATAATCATCTTAACGATTGCACAGAATTCTTTAAAAGGTATAATTGTGTTTGTTCTCGGAGGTTTGTAGAATGTTACAAATTATATTTTTCTGTGTTTTATTCTTTTGCTTAAAGTTTCTTTTTATATAATCAAACCTTGTTACAATAATATATATATATATATATATATATATATATATATATATATATATATATATATATATATATATATATATATATATATATATATATATGTATATATATATATATATATATATATATATATATATATATATAAATTATATATATATATATATATATATATATATATATATATATATATATATATATATATATATATATATATATATATATATATATATATATATACATATATATATATATATATATATATATATATATATATATATATATATATATATATATATATATATATATATATATATGTGTGTGTGTGTGTGTGTGTGTGTATATATATATTTTTATATATATATATATATATATATATATATATATATATATATATATATATATATATATATATATATATATATATATATATATTTATATATATATATATATATATATATATATATATATATATATATATATATATATATATATATATATATATATATATATATTGTGATATCCCCATATGTTGTACATATGCTAACATATCTGATTTGTCTAAAGTTTATTTTTCCATTTTCTTTGTAAATACATCACCTTATTTCAGCGCCATCTTCATTCCATTCTTCTCATTACCTTTTGTTTACACTCGCCTTCCTGCTGTAAATCATCCCTGTTTTCTTACCTTACATGTTATAAGGTAACCCCAAATTTATTGATTTTGTTAGAATACATTGTTCTCACCACGAGATTCATCTACATTGCTCACCCATTCACTTTGCATTGCTTATTATTGTTGTTTTGAAGTGCTTTTTCATTATTTTATTTAACGTAAGATTAAAGTTTTGTTTATAACATAGTTTATTGTTCCTGTCCTCCAATTATCCTGCTATTGGTGCTTCGATTGTCTGCAACCAGCTTTAAGAAGATACATTTGATCATAATCAACAATCTTATACACTCGTAATAAGAAATAAGTGAATTTGGAAATCTACCCATATGACTTCTATTTTATTGTGTGAAGAGAACTACCACCTATTGTAAAGGGGTAATTTTTTGCACAGTGGTTCGTCACATAATAGTTGGGGGCCTGTCCGGGATCTGATGTGCGATATGATTCATCAAATTTATATAGTGATTGAATTGTGAAAGAACAGTTCCAGTGATTATGAACAGTATCGAGTGTTGTGTTGTGGCGTACCAAGGATAAAGGACGACAGTGATAATTCCAAGGTAAGGTAGATGTCTCGTCTCCCTCTCATTAGACATTTATGTATAATATGTCTGGGTAGTCATTTGGTTGTAAGAGGAACAAGTCACGCTTAATATAGTTAAGACTTAGGTATGCTGATTGTCCAGCTTCTAAACCACCCTTATTAATTGAAGATGCCCCCAGTAGGTAGCTTTTAAAGTTTCGCCTACTCAAATCTCGTATCCCAGAGATTTGTCATAAAAAAAAAAAATCTGAAGCCCTAAGATTTTGCCATTTCTTAAAATCGCCATTCAAAAGTGATATTTAGGAAATAAGTCAAATTTCATTATATGTGATTTATTAAATTAAGTTTCATTATAAGTGAAATTTCCTCCATCTCTATTTCATTATAAAGTGATTTATTTTGTTATATAAATTTCGTGAGTGAAATTAGCCAATTTCCAATTTCGGAGATTTTCGTAATTCTAATCGTTATCTCTAGTCAGGAAATTACCTTATATATTGTTTGGTGTTAAAATTACTATTTTGGTGTACAAATAACATTTACGTGTCGGTAAATGAATATTTAAATACTTGTGTTAAATTACTCCTGTTATATCTATAAAGCGCATACTACGTATTTTGTCCAGTTTGCGCATTATTCTGATAACCAATTACTTTAAACTAGGTGTTGACTATTAACTAGATACTTCATCATAACGAGAATAATATAGTATTTATATAAATTAAAAGGTAACATTGTAAAGTTATCATATTAAGCTGGTATAAACTAAAAGGTAATGTAAACTAGAACGTGCTAATTAGGTATGTTTAAAGTAAAAAATGCCTTTGCGTTTTAAAGCCTTGTTTACTGATTCGGTAAAATTGTTGTGAAAGTTTGTGATGTTAAGCGTGTCGTTTGAGTAATTATGAAGTAGTTAGCCGCGTGTTCAAGATCTCGAGCGTAAAAAAAAAAAAAAAACATTGTTCAGTTGTTAACTTTGAATAAATTTTTATAGTATTATCGGAAGTTTCGCGAGACTTAATTTTGTATTTAAGCTATTTTTGTGTAAGGTGATTTAATCATATAATTTTGTAATTTTGTGATCTCTCGATCTTGTAATTTTGTGATCGCTATTTGGTATTTCTGTGATCGAAAGATTGTTATTTTGCGATCGTATGATCTTATACTTATTCTTATAAAGTTTGGATATTTATTTTAGTTTGTACTTATCTTGCGCCACGGGCGACATTCAAAATGCCTTTCAACTTGCAACAATTTATTGTATCACCACGGGATCATGTGGAATCTCTCACAGTTGCCACAAAAACTGACTTAAAGAATCTAGCTCGCCATTATGATGTACAGGTTCCCGCAACTGCCGTAAAATGTGTAATTCTCAGTCATATTTTGAACTACCTTATAGATGAAGATATTGTTCCAGAAGAAGAATTGGCTGACGTTCGAGCTCTAACCGTTACCAATCCAAATGGTGACTTGGATAAACTAAGTCTGCAGCTGGAGTTGGAAAAGATGAAGATGCAAGCCGCAACTGCAGCGGCAACTGCCGCAACTGCCGCCGCTGAGGTAGAAGAAAGGAAAGCCGCTGCTGCTGAACGAGCCGCAACTGCCGCCGCTGAGGTAGAAGAAAGGAAAGCCGCTGCTGCTGAACGAGCCGCAACTGCCGCCGCTGAGGTAGAAGAGAGGAAAGCCGCTGCTGCTGAACGAGCCGCAACTGCCGCCGCTGAGGTAGAAGAGAGGAAAGCCGCTGCTGCTGAAAGAGCCGCAACTGCCGCAACTCTGGTAGAACGAGAAAGAGCTGCTGCTGCTGAACGAGCCGCAACTGCCGCCGCTGAGTTAGAAGAGAGGAAAGCCGCTGCTGCTGAGCGCACGGCTGCTGCCGCTGCTTCCCTAGAACGTATCAAGGTGGAAACTGCTTTGGAGCAACAAGAAAAAGCAAGTGAACAGAAAAACAAAGCTCTCCGTGTTAGGCCGCAGATTGAGAGAGAAGCGGCCACAGTAACAGAACGGGATCTGGCATTTATAAGACTGAAAGAAAAGGAAGAAGGTAAGCTAATTCCCGAACCCTTTGATGTGGGCAAGGTGCAGAAATTGCTGCCCACATTTGAAGAACGGGAACCTGATAACTACTTTTCTGTGTTCGAAGACACAGCCAAGAATCTCAATTGGCCTCAGGACAAATGGTATTTGATCATCCGGAACTCATTTAAAGCTAAAGCATTATCTGTATGTGCCACTATGTTAGAGGAACATGATTATTTCATAATTAAACAGGCAATCCTTGATGCTTATTCTATTACTGCGGAAGGATATAGACAAATATTTCGTAATAGTCAGAAGCAAGTTCAGCAGACCTTTTTAGAATTTATGAATGGAAAGATTAAACAGTTTCAGAAGTGGGTAGACAAAGTAGATGTCAGAACTTTGGAGCAGTTGAAAGATTTAATAATAATGGAGGATTTCTTAAGGAAAATACCAGGTGGCATTAATGTGTATCTAAGAGAGCAGAATGAATCTGACCCTAAGAAAGCCGCTTTAAAGGCAGATGACTATGCTCTTATTCATAAAGTAGGTAAAACCCCATATAGAGAAACTAAACCTAAGGAAACTTGTACATACTGCAAACAAGAAGGACATCATATTTCAGAATGTCCTGATCCACATTGTGCAGCTTCATACTTAAAGAGAAAACCTAATCCCCCTCAATTCTCTCCTAAGCAAATGAATCTGCCCAAACAGGAAACAAAACCTAAGGTGGAGAAAAAAAAAGACCTTCCATTGTGCATCACACGAGTCCCAAGCGTTTGCACCCTTCACTTGCTCAGGCAAAATAAATGGTAAACCTGTAACCATACTCAGAGACACTGGATCCTCTCAAACGATCGTCTCCTAAAGTAATACGATCTAAAGGTGAAACTCACAGGTATGTTGCAGTTAATGACCTAACCAGTAAGTCTATGTTGCCTCTCATTAATGTAAACCTTCATTGTCCTTATTTCTCTGGAACTACTGAAGTAGCTGTAAATCCAGAACTGTTACCATGCAAAAATGTAGATGTAATCCTGGGTAATGACATAGCTAACTCTGTTGTCTTAACAAACTTAATAGCAGTATCTCCAGGTGATGTTGTACAGGAGGAATGCTTAGCAGTGACACGAAGCAGTAAAAAGGACACCCCTACTGAATCATCATCAAACCCGTTGCCAGTCTCTGAACCTATGGATTTCAACGAGTTGATGAGTACATATAAGATCCAGCCTGATTCCTTTAGCTATCAACAAAGGAAAGATGTCACTCTACAGCAGTGTTTCAACCAAGTGAAACCAAAGGATACCAACAAGTGTTCTTATTTTAATATTAATAATAATGTACTAATGAGAAAATTCAGGTCCAGCAAGAACAGTCATCTGGAAACCTGGAAGGATCTATTCCAGATAGTTGTTCCTAAGGATATAAGACCTCTGATCCTAGAATTGTCTCACTCTGCTGACTCTCATCTTGGTATCACTAAAACATATGAACGCATCAGTCAAGACTTTTATTGGCCAAACATGAAGAATGACATTAAAGAGTACGTAAAAACATGTACAACATGTCAAAAAGTAAGTAGTCCTAATGTAAAAGTACCAGTTGCACCATTAAAACCTATACTTGTGCCTAAAGAACCTTTCAGTAAGATCATAGTAGATTGTGTAGGCCCTTTGCCTAAGACAAAAAGGGGACATGAATACTTGCTTACGGCCTTATGACCAACTACCCGTTATCCATTTGCAGTACCTTTAAGAAACATTTCAGCCAAGAACATCCTAAAGTCACTAGTGTCCATATTTACTGTTGTAGGATTTCCAACTGAACTACAATGTGATCAAGGAACCAATTTCATGAGTCATGCTTTTAAAACAGCTATGAAAGATTACCATATAACCCAAGTCTCATCCTCAGCTTACCATCCACAGACCAATGGAGCATTAGAACGCACTCACCAGACCATTAAAAATCTTCTCCGGAAATACATCCATAGTTCAGGTAACGAGTGGGATTGCGATTTGGAACTGATCATGTACATCATACGGGGAGTTCGAAATCAGTCTACTGGTATGTCACCTTTTGAACTACTCTTCGGTCGACGGCCACGAACTATCCTCAGTTCAGTCAAAGAACGCATCCTGAAGTTGGGAGATAATGAGGTACCTCTTTCCCAATATATTTCAGAACTCAACAAGAAACTTTCAGATCTTCACTCCATTGCCAAAACTAACTTGATAACAGCTCAAGAGAAGATGAAGACTAACTATGATAAAAAGGCTAAAACCAGAAGTTTCAAAGTAGGAGATGCAGTGCTGCTATACCATCCGATTCCAGGCTCTCCCCTACGAGAGAAATACCAGGGACCTTATACCATCACTCAACGTATCTCGCCAACCAACTATATAATCGCCACTCCAGATAAGCGTAAGTCTACTCAATTAGTCCACATAAACCTCTTAAAGTCCTATTTGTCTCCCTCAACAGCTGAAAGTAAAACGGTAATGATTACTAGTTCCATACCATACATAGATTGTCCTATGGATCAATTTACAGATGATCCAATAACTGCATCTTGGCAGGATTCTCAAAACTCGAAGATCTTGGAAAACTTATCAGACTATCTACAACCCTTATATGCATCAAAATGTAAATCTTTAGTAGCTTTATTCCATGAATTTCCTAGTATAACTTCAGATAAACCAGGCAGATGCACCATGCTAGATCATGACATCAAACTACAACCAGGTGCTGCACCCATTAAACAAGCTTTCTATCGAACATCACAGAAGAAATTGGGTATCATGAAAGAAGAAGTGAACTACTTGATAAGAGAAGGATTGGCAGAACCCAGTGTGTCACCATGGGCTTCCCCATGTCTCCTAGTAGGAAAGAAAAATGGTAAATTTCGTCTTTGTACCGATTACAGGAAAATTAATAATCTAACAATTAAAGATTCGTATCCTCTACCAAGAATACAAGATATCATTGACCAAGTAAGTAATTCGACCTATTTAACCCAAATAGATTTGTTGAAGGGTTATTACCAAATTAAATTAACAGAAACAGCAAAGGAAATTTCTTCATTTATCACTCCATTTGGCTTATTTAGTTATAACGTAATGCCATTTGGATTAGCCAACGCACCTGCCACCTTCCAAAGAGTAATGTCTTTAATTTTACAGAACTTGGAAAAAGTATTTGTATATTTAGATGACATCATTATTGCCTCTGACACATGGATAAACCATATTCAAAAGATAAAAGAAGTTTTCTCAAGGTTGAAACAACATGGATTAACAATCAACTTAGCAAAAAGTAATTTTTGCAAAGGTCAGGTATCTTACCTTGGTCATTGAGTTGGCAGTGGTAAAGTATTACCCCATGATGCAAATATTAGCACCATAACTTCTTATCCTGTTCCAACTACCAAACAGGAATTAAAAAGATTTCTAGGTATTGTAGGATATTACTCTAAGTTCAGTCCAAATTTCTCACCATTCACAGGACCACTATTTGCTTTAACTTCTTCAAAAGTAAATTTTTCTTGGAGCCAACAACATGATCAAATATTTAACCAGCTAAAAACTTACTTGTCATCTCCTCCTATATTAATGGCACCTAACCTCACCAAACCATTCTATCTACAAACAGACGCTAGTGATCTTGGATATGGGGGCATTTTATTACAGCATCCTGCTCCAATAACAGCCATAACAGGAAACCTGCCCCCACTAGCTGATCTGTTACCAGTCTCTTATTCCAGTGGACGATTTATGGGTTCCCAACTAAATTGGCCCACTGTGGAGAAAGAACTATTCGCCATCGTAGCTACCATCCAGAGATACGAGATTTATGTTGATGGACAAGACACGATCTACGTCTACAGCGACCTCTCTCCTCTGTCGCATCTCCATAGGTCCACTACTCTCAACCCTAAACTTTTAAGATGGTCATACATACTATCTGCACATAATATCCAAGTAATCGCCATATCAGGACGAGAAAACATTGTGGCAGACTCATTATCAAGGATAACCTCGGTTGATCCTCAGGGAATGGAAAAAAAAAACAAAAACAAGGGGGGACTGTGATATCCCCATATGTTGTACATATGCTAACATATCTGATTTGTCTAAAGTTTATTTTTCCATTTTCTTTGTAAATACATCACCTTATTTCAGCGCCATCTTCATTCCATTTTTCTCATTACCTTTTGTTTACACTCGCCTTCCTGCTGTAAATCATCCCTGTTTTCTTACCTTACATGTTATAAGGTAACCCCAAATTTATTGATTTTGTTAGAATACATTGTTCTCACCGCGAGATTCATCTACATTGCTCACCCATTCACTTTGCATTGCTTATTATTGTTGTTTTGAAGTGCTTTTTCATTATTTTATTTAACGTAAGATTAAAGTTTTGTTTATAACATAGTTTATTGTTCCTGTCCTCCAATTATCCTGCTATTGGTGCTTCGATTGTCTGCAACCAGCTTTAAGAAGATACATTTGATCATAATCAACAATCTTATACACTCGTAATAAGAAATAAGTGAATTTGGAAGTCTACCCATATGACTTCTATTTTATTGTGTGAAGAGGACTACCGCCCATTGTAAAGGGGTAATTGTTTGCACAGTGGTTCGTCACATAATATATATATATATATATATATATATATATATATATATATATATATATATATATATATATATATATATATATGTATGTATGTATGTATGTATGTATGTATACTTTCATACATATATATATATATATATATATATATATATATATATATATATATATATATATATATATATATATATATATATATATATATATATATATATATGTATGTATGTATACTTTCATATATATATATATATATATATATATATATATATATATATATATATATATATATATATATATATATGTATGTATGTATACTTTCATACATACATATATATATATATATATATATATATATATATATATATATATATATATGTATGTATACTTTCATAC
>NC_090758.1:39923080-39928080 GCF_036898095.1 Palaemon carinicauda
CCTGTGACTGTCGTAGTAGTAAGGTGCTCACGTTATTCGTCCTCATCTAAACTTTTCTATCGCCTTGGTCTGTGAGTCGAGATACTGTACTATTACTTTGGCGGGATATCAGTGTGATGGAGGTTCCAGTGAAAGAAATGAAGAGATAAAATGTAGTGTGAATGTTAATATAATGTCCAAAAACATAAAAAAATCGTGATCCACATCGTGTCTGTTTTGGGAAATAGTCAGGACTCAGGAGTGAGGGAGAGGTGTTCGTTGTTACGGTTCTTTTGGTGTCGTGTTTGTATCACTCAAGGTGTTCATGTTTTGTGTCATGTTACAATGACGAAGATAGTTTTAATGGATTTTACCTCTGTTGATATGAAGACTCTGTTCTTCAGCATCTGAACCACAACGTCATTAAATCTTGAAGTGAGTCAAAGGTCAAACCATTTCTTTGCAAGGGAAAAAGTCTTACCTGGGGACTTTCTTTGTGGTTTGACTCCTAGAAAGTTGTCACTCAAGTCATCAACTGTAAAATTTGTATAAGAAGTTTTATACGTCTACTCCTTGAGAGAAGGAGAGAGAGAGAGGAGAGAGAGAGAGAGAGAGAGAGAGAGAGAGAGAGAGAGAGAGAGATTTTTAATTAAAAGGAAAATACATAATGAATGAAAGCATGCAAATTCTGAGAAAATATAAGTAAAAGAGGCGTGAAATCTAACAAAACTGGAAACTATTAAAGAAATTTTGAATGAATCACGAATTCACGCCAACGTACATAACGCAAATCTCAGCAAACAGAAAACGGACATTTATCGCGTAGAGAAAACGGAAGCAGATGTTAGTTGGGTAATTTGAATTCAAGAGAGAACATCTCCGAGACATCGAGCGGCAACCATTAGTTATGCATAGCGGAGATTCAATTTCTATTTCCAGGTGAAGTTAGGACCATAAGATGGAAAGGGGTTCTGTAAAGAGAAAATGGATGCATTGTGGGCTAGAGTTTGAGAAATGGAAAAGGAAATACAATTCGGTAGTTAAAGGATAAATGTGGCACTAGCATGAATTGTTCTTTTGTGGAGCCAAACCCTGGTAAGGAAAACAGGTACCAGGGACCAGGTACGACTTCCAGTTATATTACTGCAACGGCGTCCATTGCAATAGATAGGTTTTGCACGAATCAATCAACGTCTTGTTTACGTGATTGCACCAATATCTACTTGAATGAGATTCGTACATTTTGTTTATTTGAAGTCTTATTTAGGTATTGTTTTTGCCTAATTACAATTCTAATTGTACTTATTTGTTTATTCATTTATGAGTAGCGTATATATAGTAATGGCCTGTCCATTTGTCTCTCTTTATGGCCTTGGATGTAATGTTTTTGTTGTTGTTGGGAGTTCAAGGAGGACGACATTTACTAGTTGAGAACTTTATTCAGACTGGCTTGAATTGTGCACATGCATGTATTCATGCGCAAGCACTAACCACATTTTTACAGGACGACTTACATCATGTTACATCACCCTCTCAATTTCAATAAAATAGACTTTAACCAAAATAAGTTTGGTTACATTTTACACAACAAAATATTAGAGATACCTGGAATGGTTTAACATTAGTCCTAGAAAAGAGTAATTTATAACCTTTACGACAATACATACAAGATAAAATGAGGGGGGGGGGGGAACTAGCAAAACCCTTATATGACATTTCCCATAAGTATATGAGATATATAAAACTTTGGACATCTTGTGCATCACTTATTACACAAAATAATTCAGTATGAACATATGACACATAGAATCAACACAATATACACAGTCAAAAGATACCTATATACAGTTTACAAGTTGAGAAATTCTTTTTTCTTCTACCCTGGATTCACACAATTTCACATCAACACAATAACATGTTCCCTTCTAAAGTACAATTTAAACATGATCAAGATTAATATGTGACTGCTCATAATGGTGTGGTTTTCTGGAGTGGCGAGGGTATGCTCTCTACTGAGAGCTTCTCTGGTCTGAACTGTGCTTGAATGTGCAAAACGAATCTCTCTTATCAGAGACCATTTTACTCATTCTTGCGACGTCGAATACCATTCCTCGTAATTCTCTGAGGCGAGAAAATAACTTCATAACCTTTCACGTAATTTCAGAATGGAAAAACTTTTCTTCAGAATATAGATTATTGCTTGGTCTTTGAAGTAGAAATATTACGGTTGTTTGAAAGTTTCAGTCGATTGATCCCTTGGGAAATGAAGACAGTCACGTAGTATAATTGGTTAGATACAAAAACATCTTAAAAGGAGAAGAGAGAGAGAGAGAGAGAGAGAGAGAGAGAGGAGAGAGAGAGAGGTGTATCCTCTCGTGTATTATTCACCATTATTCACCTCCCTTTCATGATGAGTTTTGGTGGTTACATATCATTATACAACTAGTGGTTGCGACCCGTCAAAAATTACTGTAGGCCTATTAGCCGCCTGGCTAGTACAGTGGTAACATGTTTGCTTACCATTCGCATATGCTGCAGCAGATCGATCCCTGCACGTGACCGTGAGTTTAAGCTGTTTGCTGGGGAGGCCACTGCTGTAGTTGTACACCACAGGGGGATGGTTGGGCTTGCCCGGCTGACATCCTGGTGAGCATCTATTCTGATGAAACTGCCACACGGCAGTTTTGGGCAATTTATGGGAGATTGTTATATATAGGCAGAGACTTGCTGTTTATCATGTGGGATTAAGGCTTTGTTTTTTATTAGTCGTTTTTTCGTCTATTCATTTTCTCCTACCATTATTGATTTTTTTTTAATTCATGTTCGTGGGTTTCGTCTTCTTCTTCTTCTTCTTCATCTTTTTCTTCATCTTCTTTTTTCTTCTCCTTCATATTATTATTATTATTATTATTATTATTATTATTATTGTAATTGTTATTATTATGATTATTATTATTATTATTATTATTATTATTATTATTAATTATTATTATTATTATTTTATTGTAATTGTTATTATTATTATTATTATCATTATTATTATTGTTATTATTTATTATTATTATTATTATTATTATTATTAGTAGTAGTAGTAGTATTATCATTATATTTATTATTTAATATCATTTTATTATTATTATTATTATTTTTACTATCTATTATTGTTATTATTATTATTATTCTTATTATAATTATTATCATTATTATCATTATTATCATTATTATCATAATCATCATTATCATTATTATTATTATTATTATTATTATATTTTTTACTATTATAGTCATCATTATTATTATTATTATTTATTATTATTATTATTATTATTATTATTATTATCATTAATATTATTATTATTATTATTATCATTTTTATCATTATTATTTTTTATTTTTATTATTATTATTATTATTATTATTATTATTATTATTATTATCATTATCATTATTATCATTATTATTATTATTATTATTATTAGGACAGGTATTATTGTTTGGTGAAGTGGGACTTTCCCTCGTTGACTGTCGCTTATTACTTTTGTTTATATTTTTAGAGAAGAGTTTATCAGTTTTCTGAACTGCAAAACTTTTGATGAGAGGAATCTGAAATACAATACATATAATAAGGTAAAACGGTTTAATTATATAAATTCACCCAAAGAATTATCTCTCTCTCTCTCTCTCTCTCTCTCTCTCTCTCTCTCTCTCTCTCTCTCTCTCTCTCTCTCTCCTCTCTCTCTCTCTCTCTCTCTCTCTCTCTCTTTATATATATATAAATGTATGTATATATATATATATATTTATATATATATATATATATATAATATATATATATATATATACAGGTATATAGGTAGATATACATAAATATTTACACACATACATACATACATACATATATATTATATATATATATATATATATATATATATATATATATATATATATATATATATATATATATGGTGTAAGAATTGCTCAAAACATAATAAATTAAATCTCGACTTGTCAAAGAAGAAGAAGCGTTATCATTAAATTATTAAATAATAGATCACAATGAGTTCTTGTTGATGAGCACTATAGTGAGCATAGGATTGTGATATCTGGTGTTCCCCAGGGTAGTTATCTTGACCAATTACTTCTCATACTACTGTATATACACATGACATGTGGTTTTGCCTAGAAAACAAGCTTGTTGCATATGCAGATGACGCTGCTCTCTTTGCATTAATTCCATCTCTTGAATGTTGATTTGGGGTGGCTGAAACCCTTAATAGAGATCTAGCCAAAATTAGTGCATGATGCAAATTATGGGGTATGAAGTTGAATCCTAACATTACGCAAAGTATATCTTTAAGTAGGTCAAGTATAGTGGCTCCTCAACATCCGGATCTCAGCATTGATAATGTTACTTTAACTTTGTATGAATCTTTTAAAATTTTAGGTCTGATTCTGGACAGCATATTAAGTTTTGAGAAGCACATCAGGTCTATGTCTTCTTCAAGTGCACAAAAAATTGGTTTATTGATAAAATTTTTCAAGATTCTTGGTGATCAATCTATTCTGAAAAAAGTTTTTTAATTCTCTCATTCTATCTCTTTTCGATTACTGTTCTCCTGTCTGGTCAACTGCTGCTGATTGCCATCTTAATTTTTTGAAAAAAAAAATCTTACGGTCTATTAAATCTCTTATTCGTGATCTAGATATTAGTCTTTGGCACTGTCGTTCAATTTGCTTGTTATGCCTGTTGCATAAGATTTTTCATAATTCTGACCATCCTTTACATTCTTATCTTCCTGGACAGTCCCCACCTTTTTCGTAATAATAGAGGCTCAATACTTCATAGTATTATAGAAGTTTTATTTCAGCTGTGACCAAGTTGTGGAATGATCTTCCTAATTGGGTAGTTGAATCAGGTAATCTTCAAAAGATCAAACTTGCAGCAATTTTTATCTTTATTTTGAACAGGCTGACATAGGTTTTTTAATAGTTTAATAGTTCATACATAACATTTTATATAT
>NC_090758.1:39933080-39950580 GCF_036898095.1 Palaemon carinicauda
TCAGTAGGTGGAACATGCTGTGCTTGAAAGGCTTAGTGACACTGGGCTGTTTCCACTTTCGTTGTTCTTGTTTCAATTTTTAAAGATATCATTACACTTGAATTTTTTATACTTTACTTTTATTCCGACGGCTGTTTTTTTTTTTTTTTTTTCCCGGTCCTCTACAGCAGGGGAACCCTACTCTCTACAGGACATACACTCTCATTATATCTTGTTCGCTCAGAGTATTCAACATTTTATATCACGTATTGCTCATTTACTGTTAAATCATCGCTGTCAAAGGACATATATTTTGGAGAGAGAGAGAGAGAGAGAGAGAGAGAGAGAGAGAGAGAGAGAGAGAGAGAGAGAGAGAGAGAGAGCTAATTCCACCTCTGTCCTTGCTGTTCTCTGCCTTCTAATATTTGTTTGCCCTTCCCTTATCAGCTCCTCTTTTTCATCTTTCCTATATTAATTTCCTCCTCTCTGATAGTCGTCGTCATCGTTACCCTTGCCCTATTCCTTTCTTCCCTATTCTCTTCTGTACTCTGCTCTCCCTATTCCTCATCTCCATAATTTCACTTCATCTTTTTTTTTCCTATTTTCCATTTTCCTTCCTCTTTCCTCTACGTATCATTAGAGTCGATATTGGTTCTGGAATACTTTATCTGTTTTTTTTCTGTAGTTCTACGTGTTCTCTTTATGGAGAGGGAGAGAGAGAGAGAGAGAGAGAGAGAGAGAGAGAGAGAGAGAGAGAGAGAGAGAGAGAGAGAGAGAGAGAGAAGCGGTAGCGTAATTTAAGAGACCCCTCATTTAACCATTTCCCTTTTACTGATACTGTCGTTGACTGTCTCTGCCTTATAATATTTTCTTGTTTTGACCCCACTTTTTTTGCATCTCCTCTAGCTGCTTCTGTCTTATAAAGTTGAAATGTTCAGAATGACTGTCTTTCATTTCCTTAAATGTCCCCAGTGAAATCTTTCATGAATTCAATATTAGTGCATATGTTCCTCATATCCTTAATTATCATAGAACTCCTCATCCCTCCCACCGTTACTCTCACTGATTGTACCCTTTGTCTCATCACATATTATTGTTATTATTATTATTATTATTAGTAGTAGTAGTAGTAGTAGTAGTAGTAGTAGTAGTAGTAGTAATAGTAGTAGTAGTAGTAGCCACGTTACAACCCTAGTCAGAAAACCAGGATGTGATGATGCCATAAGCTCAAGAGTTCCAACAAGATAAAACACCACAGTTAGAAAATCAATTAAGACAATGAATAAACTACAAGAGAATTAGTGAACAATTAAGAAAAAAAAATAGGCTGAGAAAAATAACAACAGACCTTCCATGTACAGTACAATCTTTAAAAGCTTAAAAAGATACAAGAGAAGAAAAATATAATATATAATAGTGTGTCGAAGAGTTCCTTGAGGCGAGAGATCTCTTCCCCAAGGCAGTGGAAGACCATGGTACCGAAGCTTACGGCACTAATCTTCTCCTAGAAGAGCTGCCTATCATAGCTAAAGAGTCTCTTCCACGCTTACCAAGAGGAAAGTAGCCACTGAACAATTACATTGCTTTAGTTTAACACTTGAGTAAGAAAGAATTGTCTGGTAATCATAGTTCTGTCCGTTCTATGAGGACAGAGCAGACTGTGAAAAGAATAGGCCTGACTAATCAGTTTATTTGTAGGCGAAGAAAAATGGAGACGTAACAAGTGAGAGGGATCCAATGTGATACTGTCTGGCTAGTCATGTCAAAGGACCCAATAACTCTAGTTGTAGTATTTCAATGGGTGGCTGGAATGTTATAAAAAAAGTTCCAGACCTCTTTGTCCTATATTTAATTACATTTGATGACCAGGGTAACAAGGAGGGTGACTAGTGTATTTTGCAGTCAGGAAAGGTGGAATAATTATTTCCATAGTTGGATTTGGCGGTTCTTTGTCCAAACCATATTAAAAACCGTTGATTCAGAAGCTTGTGATCTCTATACAGTTCTTGAAACACTTTACGTTGATGTTCAGAAACTCGTCAAATGAAAATCTTGTCATTGGAGGTACTCTTTCCCAGCAAAAGGACATCAACAAATATACATGGACTTCACCATGTGGCATTTGCTGAAATAAAATAGATCACATAACAATTAATATAGAGAGAAGGAGGCCAGAAATGTAAGAATCCTGTGAAGTGCATATATTGGTAGTGATCACCAGGTCCTCGTTGACACACTGAAATTAAAACTGAAAACACTCAACAGAAATGTAGATAGAATACCTAGGTTTGATACAACCAAGCTTGTGCAAGATGATCACAGAGAAACATCTGCAATTGAATATAGGAATCTATTTGAATTATTAGAGATTTTGAGATATGAAGGAGAGACACTTGATGAAAAATGGTGTGGTATTAAGGACATATATCAGTAGTTAGTAGTCAGGTTTCGGGACATGCACTTAAAAGGAAAAGCCATGGGTATCAAGTGATACTTAGGATACTATAAAAAGAAACAAAGACAGAAATTGAATGTTGAAGGTTTTCGAGGAAGTAAGGAAAATTACAAAGTAGAGGGTGCTAAGTAATCCAGTATCGATAGAGGTAAAAATAAAAGCCAAGAATGAGGGGGAGGGGGGGGGGGGTGATATTTAGACAGGAAAGCAGATAAGGCTAACTAAGCTATGAACTCAGGGAGCAGTTATGTTGTAAGAATTGCACATAGAATTATTGATGAAATTTATATGGGAGCCAAGTAGATGGAGCATATGGCCATTAAAAAGAGAGATGGGTCTGTTTTAACAACCGAGGATGAAGAAAGGCAAAGTGAGGTCATTAATAGGAGAGACAAAGGGAATAATTTGAATGATATGCATGAAGCTGATGAACATCTTGATGTTCCCATGGATTAATTCATTGTGTTTGAAATCGAAGCTAGTATTGAAAAATTCAGGAGATGGAAAGCCCTTGGTCATGGTGGAATAACTGCTGAGATAGAAATGGCTGAAAATTAAGTGAATCCCAGAATACTTAATAAGTTATTTTGTAAAATGTGGCATGAAGAGACAAAACCTGATGAAAGGGGGCTAGGGGTGTCGGGGAAAAAGGCAAACAAAATAATTACAGAGCCATCATACTTACGTCAGTTGTCATGAAAATATATAGGACTCTTATTCTAAATTGACTAAAGAGAAAGATTGAAGAAAAGGTATATATATATATATATATATATATATATATATATATATATATATATATATATATATATATATATATATATGTATGTATGTATATATATACATTGTGTATATATATACATATATATACACACACACACACACATATATATATATATATATATATATATATATATATATATATATATATATATGTGTGTGTATATATACATACATATATATATATATATATATATATATATATATATATATATATATATACAATGTATATATATACATACATATATATATATATATATATATATATATATATATATATATATATATACACTGTATATATACACTATATATATATATATATATATATATATATATATAAATATATATACTGTGTATATACACACTATATATATGTATATATATATATATTTATATATATATATATATATATATATATATATATATATATATATATATTTATATATATATATATATATATATACATATATATATATATATATATATATATATATATATATATATATATATGTATATATATATATATATATATATATATATATATATATATATATATATATATATATATATATATATATATATACACACACACAATATATATTACTATATTACTATATTACAGGAGTAATCTTCGTTAGCACGAAGATAGCTCAATATATGGTAGTTCATATAAGGGAAATTGAGAGGTGTGTATAAGTAGAAATGCTCTAAAGTTTCGCCTGCCACTGGACCTCTTCTTGGGGCGGATATAGATGTTGACTCAAATGATATTAAAAGTTGTGTTAAAGAAGTCATTGATATAAATTTTATTAAGATAGAAGAATTCGAAATCTTCAGTTCAGAGAGCAAAGTTTTCAAACTAACAGTAAATCTAGACGAAAGGGAATGTTTATTTAACTCTGTCATAGTTAATAAATATTACAAAAAGAGACATTGAGAAAAAAACTTCTGATTTTATCATTGAAACTTTTTTTTTTTTATATTATATTATCATTGATATTTTTAATTTTGCTTTCTATTTATTATAGCATTGAAAGTTTGTATATATAATTGTTGCTCTTTGGCGAAAAATATTGATTTGGTCAGAGAGTTTGCAGAAAGTCAGTATGACTTTATATTTTGACAAGAAACATTTGATACAGAAAACAGACTTGGTGATTTACAGTTTATTGATGAACATTATGAAGTAATAGGGTCACCGGCAGTCTATTCGGAGAAAGCTATTGAGTCTTTTTCCGGTAGGTGTGAGGGTGGGTTAGCTTTTCTTTCGAGAAAAAAATTCTTCTCTTGATATTAAAAAGTTTATTATAGAAAAGGATTTTATTGTAATGTCTGTTCTTCATAACCGAAAATTAGTTGTTTTTGTGAATGTATATATCCGAAGTGACATTTGTAGAATTTATAACTTGATTATCTTGAATAAATATTAACTGAGATTAGATATAAGTCTGTATTTTTTATTGGTGATTTTAATGCAACCCTCTTTTTGCTAGCTCATGGAATCACTTGCTTGGTTTTTATGAAAGATAATCAACTTGAATGTTTTGATGTGTGTGCTCTGGGTGACTCTACTTTCACATTTTTGTCCTTCGGAGTATTGTATGATATAATTGGTTCGGACCATTCGCCTGTGGAAGCTGAAGTGGTTGTTCATATTTAGGTTCTGAAGACGGGAAAATTAGGTACTATGTTGACTGGGATAAATTTTCTATGAATGAACTTTGTCTTATTGGAGCAAATGTGATGTCTAGTGGGAAGCTTTGTAAATAATGCATCATTTGACTGTTTTCCCCTGTTTGGGTTTTAGAGATTATAAACATCTCAGGGAAATTGATTATTTTTACTCTGCACTGGCGATGTCTGTAAAAGAGGAAAGCTCTCTTTACTCAAGGGCAATAAAGAGAAAATGTGAATATAAAGTGATACCTGGGTGGAATTGTAATGTAAAATTTAGATACAAATCTGCCAGAATGGAATACTTAAAGTGGTTGCAGTCGGGAAGAATATATGCTGGCCCCGAGTTCGATCAAATGCGGGAAAGTCGCATAATATTCAAAGAGGCATTAATGAATGTAAGAGAAATGAATTTTGCTGTGAGGTCTTTATCGACTCAAGAAAATTTTTTTTAGATAAAGATATGAAACGATTCTGGGGGGATGTAAAGAAAAAGAAAAACAAAGCGAAAAAATCAGAAATAATTTATGAGGAAAATAATATAGAAAATATAAAACAGATTTTTAATAGTAAACTTTTCATCGTTTGAATTAAACAGTTCCAATGAATTCCTGGAAATGAACTACTATTGAAATTAAAAGAATATTGAATAAATAACTGAAAACTTAATATTAAGATATCATTAGATACGTTAAAAAGGTTTATTAAAAAACCAAAATGGGATAGGCCATGACGGAATTCATGCTATTTTATTGAAAAGGGAATAGTGATCAGTTTTTGAGTTTGTTGTGTTATTTCATGAATGCCTGTTATGGTCATTGTTACTTCCCTCTGGAATTTCTTGGTGGGGATATTAATTCTACAATAAATGACTTAAAAGGAACTGTTTCTGTATCATGGAACTACTGTCCAGTGAGGCAGTCGTCTCTTATCTTGGAACTCTTTGAAATCCATCTTTTAGATATTATAGAAGAAAATATTGAATTTTATTTTTTTGCAGTTTGGTTTTGAGAAGGGAACTTCCACTATTGATGCATGCTTGCTTTTTAAGGAAATAATAAAGATACACAAGAATGGGTGATAAAGCTTTTGGCCTGTTCATCGACCTCTCCAGGGCTTTGATACTGTTAATCATTTCTTGTTGGGTGATATAATGATTAAAAGAAATATTCCACCAGATATTGTTCTCCTTCTAATGAGTTACCTGAGAAACCAAAGTGGGCGAGTTTTATGGAATGGGAATAAAGAGAAATATTTTTATATAGATACTGATATGTAACAGGGTAGGTTTGATTTTAAAACCAGTGAAGCTAACCCTTGGAAATGATGAGTTGGAAGTAGTTTAGAGTTATAGTATATAGGTTTTCCCATTCTAAATGGCTTAATGGATATTTCGGATATCCAACTCAGTCTTAATTCTTTTTATTCTAAATTTAACTGCCTTTTTTCGAAATTTCAAATTAATATCTTGGACTTAGTTTGAGTTTTCTACAGGAGGGGGAGATTTTTTGTTCATTGTTAACTTATCTTGAGGGAGTGTATAGTGATGATTTTTTTGAAAATGATATTGATTCTGTAGGGTTTCGCATCCGCTAGGTGCAAAAGCATGATGTAAACAGTATATATATATATATATATATATATATATATATATATATATATATATATATATACATATATATATATATATTCATATGTATATATATATATATATATATATATATATATATATATATATATATATGTATATATATGTTATATATATATAATATATATACATATATATATATATATATATATATATATATATATATATATATATATATATATATATACATATATATATATATATATATATATATTCATATGTATATATATATATATATATATATATATATATATATATATATATATGTATATATATGTTATATATATATAATATATATACATATATATATATATATATATATATATATATATATATTCATATGTATATATATGTATATATATATATATATATATATATATATATATATATATATATATATATATATATATATATATATATATATATATATATATGAGGTAGTCATTTTCCGGCACTGTAAGATAAAGTTGTTGGTGCTTTGGTGGAAGTTACTCAAGAATGTTCAACAGTTCTCTCCTGTTTGTACAAGTAGTCAGGTATCAATCCACATTCATTGGGTAGGCATTAAATGGTATAACATGTATTGGAGATCATAGTTCCTAAATACCTAAATGATTCTACCTTATTAATCCTTTCTCCTTCTCATGGTATTTTATCTTCCATTCCATATTTCAGTCTCATTATCTCTGTCTTTCTTCTATTTATCTTCAGTCCAGACTCGTGTGATATTTCAAGCATTCTGGTAAGCAAGCATTGGAATTCATGTGGTGTTCTGCTAACAAGGACAGCATCATCAGCATATTCTAAGTCTGCTAAATTCCTACCACTAATCCAGTCCAATCCCTCTCCACCATCTCCCACTGAGGATAAACAAAATAGGTGACAACATATTCCCTTTGAGTGCTCCACTGTTTAATGGAAATTCATTTAATTAAACTCCATTAATAATAACTTTACATTTGTTATGCTCATGAACAGAATTGATCAAATTTGCATATTTAAGAGGAGTTCCATAATAACGAAGGACTCTCGAGAAAACTACCAGGTGCACAATATCAAAGGCTTTCTCATAGGCCACAAATGCCATCCAATGGGGCTTTTGATATCCTACTTATTGCTGTACAACATGTCTCAAAATGAAAATTGGGTCATTGCAACTTTTACATTTTCTAAATACTGCTTGTTTATCTCTCAGCTTTTCTTCAATCATCCCCTCCATTCTCTTTACAATAAGCATACTATCTATTTTCATAACAACTGACGTAAGTGTTATGCCCTTGTAACTATTGCAATCAGTCAGGTCTCCTTTTTTTTGGGGGGGGGGGGGGGGTGTTGCCAACACTCCTAACTACCACTCATCCAGTTTTATCTCCTCATGCCACATTCAACAAAATAATCTTGTAAGTGGTCTGTGAGTCAGTTCAATTTCGGCCAGTATCATCCCGGCAGATATCCCATCGGATCCTTTGGTTTTCCATCTTTTTTTAATTTTTTTAGGACAACTTCGACTTCCAACAAACTGAATTCCTTCATGGAAACATCGAGGTCTTCATCAGCTTCAGGTTTATCAATTAAATTACTCCCTCCAAATCTCCTATGCATAACCTCACTAAAGTGTTTCATCCAACGTTGTCTTTATTCATCTTTTGTTGCTATATCACCGCCATCTCTTTTTTTCATGGATATGTGATTCTCCTTCTTTGCCCTAGTTGAGATTTCATATATATATATATATATATATATATATATATATATATATATATATATATATATATATATATATATATATATATATATATATATATATATATATATATATATATATTTATATATATATATATATATATATATATATATATGTATGTATACATGTGTATATATATATATATATATATATATATATATATATATATATGTATCCGTGTGTGTGTTTGTCTCCCTCTCCCAGGTGAGCATCGACCCCACCGATGCGCAAGAGAACGTGCTGATCGTGCCCAAAGCCACCGAACAGTCTGGTATTGCCCAAGCAGTGTTTCTGTCATTAGTGCCAGGTAAGTGAGATTGACAAAGAGAGAGACAAAGAGGGAGACTGAAGATCGTCATCTGAATCAGATGTTCTTATAAATACCTGCTGTTGGATATGGGTTCAGGAATGTGGACTATTGTTTGAAACATTTTGAATAATGTGGAGTTTTTGTTTAAAATTGACTCATTATTGTATATTTAATTTTGATTAAAACGGGCACAAGGATGTACCTTGATTGTTCAAAATTGGTTGAAATATATAGTGAACGTTGTTTGAAATTAGCTAAAAATGTATAGTTATTGGATTGTGAAATTTGTTCAAAGTGTTACTCAAATATCTTAAGTTCAATAATGTGATAAGGGTTTTTAAGGTTGGTATGAGATTGTATAGTTTGGCTTTCAATTACAGTGATTTCAATAGATATATGTCAGTTAGCTAAATTTGTACTTCTAATAGCAATCTAAATTTAGTAATTAGATATGATTTGATATATTTTTAAAAGCGTTAGCTTCATATGTGGTGGATAACGGGGGAGGGTGGGCTGTGGCCCCCTAGTATTACCAGCCGAGTCCCTTGTCAGGCTGGGAGAAACCTAGAGAGGAGAGGTCCCCTTTCTTTGTTTCATTTGTTTGATATCGGCTACCCCCCAAAATTGGGGAAGTGCCTTGGTATATGTATGTATGTTACTATTGATCTTATCATTGAGAGGTTATGTAGGATTTTACCGGATACTAAAGGCAACGTATCTAAATCTGTATTAGGGTTTGAATTTCCGCAAATTGATAAGTCCTACAATGATGAAAATTCATTTTGGCTTATTAAAAAGGATTTTATTAAGGATTTAGAACTACTTCATTTTGATATTAGATAGATGATTGACAATTGAGTGACTTTTCTATATTTTTATGACGAAAAGAAGAAGATCAGTTTAATGTAATTGTGAACTTTCTTGAAGTTTGATATTGGAAAGAGTAATGAAAAGGGCTTCAAAAAAGCTCTTCCGTTGGAGTATAGTAAACACTATATACATATAATGAACGAGGTACTCAAGCAGCTTTTCCTTAACACATATTGGGGTAGGCTCCACTATATATATATATATATATATATATATATATATATATATATATATATATATATATATATATATATATATATATATATATATATTTATATATATATATATATATATATATATATATATATATATATATATATATATATATACATATATATACATATATATATATATATATATATATATATATATATATATATATATATATATACATGTATATATATATATATATATATATATATATATATATATATATATATATATATATATATATATATATATATATATATGATAAATTTTGCACATTTTTACGTGTTTTTCATATTCAAATAAGCCATATATATTTTGATATATTAATGTCTGGATTCTCTTAACGACCTCGGGATCAGAGCCCCAGGCGAAATCTCACAAAGACAAGAGCTTGGCTCCGGCCGGGAATCGAACCCTGGTTGGCAAGCTTATATAGACAGTGACTAACCCATTCGTGGCCGAATGGGTTAGTCACTGTCTATATAAGCTTGCCGACCAGGGTTCGATTCCCGGCCGGAGCCAAGCTCTTGTCTTTGTGAGATTTCGCCTGGGGCTCTGATCCCGAGGTCGTTAAGAGAATCCAGACATTAATATATCAAAATATATATGGCTTATTTGAATATATATATATATATATATATATATATATATATATAAATATATATATATATATATATATATATATATATATATATATATATATATATATATATATACATATATATATATATATATATATATATATATATATATATATATATATATATATATATATATATATATATATGTATATATATATATATATGTATATATATTGTAATGAACTTAAGATTGATTATATTCATCCAGGATTCTTTTTCCAGACTGGCTCAGTGCTAAAATACCAGGCAAGAACCAGCAGCGACACAAAATTCACAAAGCAAAATAACTCTCAAAGAGGGATACAAAAAACACTGAATCAAACTTAACAATAAAATTTAAATGACAAAAATAGTCTTAAATTACAAAAAGTAGTCCTCGAAAAGCTTTCTTAGGAACTGGAAAACACATAGGCTTCTTTACAATAATAACACTCGAACCATCACACGCCTACCTAACTTTTATACCTCAGTCAAAGAAAAAAAAAAGGTGAAGGAGGCAGAAAAATACACACTTTCCCTAGCATACTACAGTTGGAGTTGCAGAGTGAAGTAAACAGTAAACCTAATCAATTCCACAATAATTATTATTATAATACACCTTATTATGATAATATGTCCTAAATTGACGACAATGCTACACTAAAGAGGTAACGAAGAAATAGCTGAAGAATTCTTGCATATTTTCTCAAAGACCACACCGAATTCATAATCAAAGATTAGTATAATGCATCAATAGCGATTGTCCTACTTTCGGATCACTAGGGGTGTTCTTGCACCGAGGGGATCACCAGGACAACGTAAATTGTCTATATTATGCAAGCAGGCGAAGGAAGAACATATACGGTCTGCTTACCGTTCTTCGTCACTAGAAGGCCTCCTCACGACTCAAGGAGGTCAAACACACGGCAACAGCCAGCAGCAGTGGCAAGCAGCAGCACAAAAGCCACAGCAATGCTTATAAGTAAGGCTAAAATTCATTAGCAGGAGCCTCTCAAATTCAACGGTAGCTGCACGATCAGGAACAAATATTTTCCGATAATTAAGCCGTGAAAAATGCTGAAAGACCTCCTCTGTAGGGGAGCCGATACTCTCTGCCCCGTTGCCCAAAAAACCCACTCCAAGTAAAGGGAGAGAGAGTGAAAGCATAGCCACGTAATGGGGCAGTTCGACAAGCGAAGCACTGAAGACGGGAAGTCCGCTCCACAAAACATGAAAGGCAGAAGAAAAATATCCCCTTGGTCAGGGATAAAATGTTCCGAGAGAACTTTACGTGACTTAATTAAAACAAATGACATAAACCATGAACAAAATATTTAATGTAATTATGGATTACAATGTATATGTATATATATATATATATATATATATATATATATATATATATATATATATATATATATATATATATATATATATATATATATATATATATACATATATATATATATATATATATTTATATATATGTAGATATATATATATATATATATATATATATATATATAGCTATATATATATATATATATATATATATATATATATATATATATATATATATATATAGCTATATATATATATATATATATATATATATATATATATATATATATATATATATATATATATATAGCTATATATAGATATATATATATATATATATATATTATATATCTATCTATCTATATATATATATATATATATATATATATATATATATATATATATATATATATATATGTATATATATATATATATATATATATATATATACGTATATAAATATATATATATATATATATATATATATATATATATATATATATATATATATATATATATATATATATCACAAGCACACGTGATTTCAATCAATGTAAATGTCACCCACGAACGGCATTTAATACCGAATTCTATCTTGGGAATATACGGGGACTTGTCATAAACTTTTATCTCTCTTGATAGCTCAGTCGGTATGGTCTCTGCAGGCATGGTTTCCAGCCGAACTGGTGGGGGTTCGAATCTCCACCCGGCCAGAAGCTGTTGCCATAAAATGAATTCCAAGTGGATATATATTCCCACGGTATTAAATGCCATTCGTGGGTGACATTTACATATATATTCTGTATACACACACACACACACACACACACACATATATATATATATATATATATATATATATATATATATATATATATATATATATATATATATATATATATATATATATTTATAAAGAGAGAGAGAGAGAGAGAGAGAGAGAGAGAGAGAGAGAGAGAGAGAGAGAGAGAGAGAGAGAGGTATATTTCGATATACACAGTTATGCTTGCTCTGAGTTTTGAACCTGCATAATGATAACAATAGGCAGCATTGTGAAATATAAAGTTTCTGTTTTTAATACTTATGTTATCCTCACCCTGTATTAATATCCTATTTCTTGAACGGGGAAATTGACAAAATATGAAAAGAAAAACCATTTCATGAAATTTCATTATTTTTTAATGATATTTTTTATTCATTATTCTTTTGTGTCTACCACATTGCAAATGTACTTAATACTTTCACCAGAACTATTTTAATGCTTTATAGAAAATGCTTCTGTTCTTTACGCGTTCTAATTTTTTTCTTTTTCTATTATATGATCCTTCACAAGATTTGCAGGAAATTATCTAAATTCTAAGTAAGTTGATTTATTGTTTCCCGTTATTATTTGTCAAAGTATTTTTAGATATATATTCTAAGCATGTGGTATACTTTCAATGTTATCATGTTTTGAATAATCAAGAATTTTGTTTTCTAGTTTTTCTACTTTATAATTTTGTATAATTCAGAAATTAATCCTTCCAGTTTTAATTTCCTCCCATAAAGTTATTAATATTTCAAAATTAGATTTGAGTATCCCTGCCGAAAATTTATTATACTTTAATAAAGTTTTCGGACGGTAATGTGCAGATTTTGTACAGACAAAAATCCGAAAAATATCTGAATGCAGCGCTGAGTGACCTTAAAAGCCTCATCGCATTGTCATGTATAACCAAAACCTAAAGAAAAAAAAAATTAAATTCCCAACTTGAATGTTATTCAGTACTAGAATTTTATGTATATTATTCTGGACAAGGTTTTTCAAAGATGCACCTTTAAATAAGTATAAGGAACTTTCAGCAATATTTATTATGTAATAAATTATAGTCAATACTAAAACTATTGCCAAATTTTTACGGAGATCTTACTCAATATCTTTTCAGTAAGTATCGATAAGCATTTTCTTTCACTTCTTTTAAATTGTCCCGTTTTTCCTCGTGCTCCAATTTTTACCCTTTTAAATTAAACACCGCAACAGCCATTGCCCAACGTCACGCAGTCTTGACAGTAATCTAGAAGAAAGGAAGTATCTACTGACTATTAGGGCGTAGGAACCAAGCATCAAACCGCAGAGAGAGAGAGAGAGAGAGAGAGAGAGAGAGAGAGAGAGAGAGAGAGAGAGAGAGAGAGAGAGAGAGAGAGAGAGAGAGAGAAATTTCAATATATTTTTCAAATGACCAATTGGCTACAGAGGAAGGAACGACCTATCATCGTATCATAAGTTTCAGATGATCAGTCGTGTAACGTAGCGAATACATATTCATATATTCAAATAAGATATTTATTAACAGTCCACATTCGGATGATGTTACGTATGGCCTTATTCTTAAAGGTTTAGAGACCGGTCAGGAATGGCAGAGTCAAGGGATAGGGACATTGCCTTAGCAAGTAGGACAATTCCCTAGAGTCTGACCATATATACATATGATGAGTGCCTCTGCCCATTATCCCATCGAACTATGACCAGGGAGAGCCAGGAAATGACTGCTGATGACTCAAAAGATGGACCACAAACATCCCATCATTTGCTCACAAGGATGGTGAGGTTACAGGCACTAAAGGAACTATCGAGTATTTTTTCCCGTGGGAGAGTTCTTGTATTTTCTGGCGTCATGTAATGGTATTGTGAAAAAGTAATGTTGGCTAAATCTCGTTTCAACTATTTATTAGTACAATCTTGCATAATTTAAGATGGTATTCGAAATGAGTTAGGCCGATACATAAACTTAAGGAGTTACAACTTTGCAACGATAATCTGAACTACATGTCAGAGTCTTCACCGAAATTTGTAATTGCATTACCAAGCTTGTTCATTTCTTAAAGAGGAGGTAAATCATCGATTTGCTCTCTAACTCCGCCATGGGAGGTTATGTGTTCGAATCGGATTATTTATTTATCTATTTGGCTGTGACTGTGGACAGGACTACGCCAAAAGAAATTTCCACCACTGATAATTCTTAGGACATGGACGACCCCATCAAATTTTGGAGATGATCCGGTACCAGATCCGGATTTAAGATCAGGATTTGCAGTTTTTCCTAATATAAAAGATTACGTCAAAACAAATTGACACGTTGGATTTTCACAAAGTTTTATCAATGGACAGATATTATGCATCAGAAGAAACCATGAAATTTTGGATGTGATACGGATCAAGATCAAGATTCGTGGCCAACTTTGCACCTTTTTACGCCATCTACTTTACAGTCAGTATATGAAAAGTGGGAGGCAATCATCCGTAGACTTTAATTAAATGTTAATTTACTCACCTTACTTTGACGGCTCCTTTTCCGGTGCCTTACACCAGGGGATCCCCACTCTCTACTGGACCTCCACTGTCAATATATCTTGGTTGTTCAGAGAATTAAACGTTTCCTATCACGTAATGTTCATTTACTGCTGAATCGTCATTGTCATACGTCTCCTGGAATAAGAGCGTCTTCAATTTCCTCTTGAAAGCCTTATTGTCTCCAATCATTCTGAGGTCTCGTAGGAGCTTATTGTATAGTCTAGGGCTTATGTTTAAAGGTTCTGGAGCCTAGAGTAGAAATATATCTAGGTTCCAATAGTTTATAACCATCTGTAACTATTCTCGTGTCAACATAATTTGTTGGCTGCGCAATATGTAGCAATTGTCTCAAGTATTTTGGACGACCAGTTTTGATAACTTAGTGGGTTATGGTACATATTTTATACGCAATTCTCACTTTCATAGGCAGCCAGTGTAAATAAATTGATATAGGTGTGATTCTCTCTCTAGGTGGGACACCTTTTATTAGTCTTGCTCCTTTGTTTATTATGTTTTATAATTTCTCAAGTTGGACTTTTGGTAAATTCTGATAGATGGAGTTAAAGTAGTCAATCCTGGTAATAACACAGTTTATCACAAGTTTATAGAATTCTCATTGCGGTCCTTTTCTTATAAAAGCAATATTTCTTAGATGATAACCACATTATTTATTTGGGCATTGAGCTACAAGTTACAATCAAGCAGTACACCTACATCACGAACTTTACTAGATATCAGCAGTGAATTATTCTTTATGCTCATTTGAATATCACCCAAGCGTCTCACGCTGTTTCTATTACCCACCACCATGAACTCCGTTTTGTTCTCATTTAATTTTAGTTGTTTTATTGTCATCCATTCTCTAAAACTATCAAGGATTCGGCTTAGAGTTTCAGTAGTGTCATCTATATCCTTTAGGGAATTGTAAAATTGTGTGTCATCCGCAGCTAGTTTGAACTTCATGCCATGTCTTTGAATTATTTTTCATACACCAATAGTATAGACACAGAATAAGATTGGGCCAAGTACACTCCCCTGGGGTACCCCTCTTTTTAAAGGTTCATATGATGAACAAGAGTTGCCAAAAGTCATTTCTACCAACCAGGTAGTCTTTTAGGTATTCGAAGGCTTGATCTTCAACGCCTATGCACCGTAGATCATTAGTAGCAGTCTATGCACAACTGTATCAAAAGCCCCATTGAGAAGGAGTAATATTAAAATACCAATTTCTTTTTTCTTTAAATCCATCATTTCCAGTATAGTATCTACAACAGAGCAGGTGGCTGTTTATGTAGAGTATAATTTTCTATACGCAGATTGGTTGTCAGGCGAAGCTTCTATTACTTCCAAGTGACTGACTAGTTGTTCCAGAATCAAGTATTCAAGCAATTTTGAAACAAAAGATAGATTTGAAATATGTCTATATGAGCTTAATTCCTGATAGTCAAGATCACTTTTCAGAACTGGTGTGACTATTGCTATTTTCTCAGATTTTTGGAAACTAACATTCATCAATGAATGCATTTGCTATTCTTATTAATATTTCTGCTAGACTAGAAAAGATTCTCTCTCCAGTTACTTCAGATGTTAGGATAGGATCAATCACGCAGTTTGTTTTCTTTGCTCTCTTGATAATTCTGGTGATGCCATCGTGTGTTATGTTGTTAAATCTTATTAATTTTGTCTGTGTGGCAGATGTATCATTAATGTGATGTGAAATATTTACAAATGACCTGGTTATATTCTAAGATCTTGTTTTTAAAGAATACTAGAAAATTATTTGCTAGTAACTAGTCACTGTATCGATCAGGTAGCTTCTTCTCTTTTACATTTCCCATTATACCATTCAGGAGACGATATAACGTATTTATGTCTGTTGCTGCTTCGAGGATCTTTCTCTTATAGTATTCACTTTTTTCCCTCCTAAGTAGGAAGGTATATTGACACGTAGCAGTTTTGTATTCTACCAACGTGCTTTCAGTTTTTAACCTATTCCACTTTCTTTCTTTACGCCTTTTTTCCCTCTTTTTCATCAAAGATTCTCCTTCAAACCAAAGATATTGGTCTTTTACAGTTATAGTCTTTTCCATCGGTGGACACATGGTATCCTATTCACTTTTATTTACTTTATTATATTTGGTCGTAGAACAGTTAACACACTTAGCTCCCAACAGACGTTAGCTATCATGATCAGAGGGAATGTTAATAGCACCATTAATTACTTTGTAACTTCTTCAATATATACGGTTGGAGAAAAAATTTATTTATGTCTACACTTCCTTTTCTTTTTCGATTGCGTGTTTTTGTAGATGTAGACTAAACGTAATAAGTTCGTGCACTGGGGAGATGATACATTTTTCTTCAACATTTATATATGATACAATATTATTCCATCACTAAAACTAAGTCCAATATTTCCCCAGTTGAAGTAGTTGTACAGTCGACATTATTCCCTAGTCGATATGATTTTGATAATAAACTAAATGGCGAAGTGTCAGGATTTGATGGGTCATACATCCAAAAATTGAATTCTCGACA
>NC_090758.1:39960580-39978080 GCF_036898095.1 Palaemon carinicauda
CTTAGAGTTGATTTCATCGATGCAAGGATCAGTGTTGAATTTGATGTTATCTATGAATTATTATACTTGGATTTTATTTCATCGATCGATAATGTTTAGTCTTTGGATTTGATTTCATCGATGAATTATTGTCCTTGAATTTTAATTCATCGATAAAATATTTAGTCCCTGGATTTTATTTCATCAATAAACTATTCAATCCTTTAATTTAAGTTCATCTATAAAATCATCAGTCCTCATATTGGATTTCCCCAATTAGATATTCGGATTTCGAGTTTGATTTCACCCCAAAAAATTTCAGTTCTTGAATTTGAATTCCTCGATAAATAATCAGTCAACAATTGAGGAGATATTCAGTCGTGTCTTCCCTCATCTTAAACGTTTATAATCTCTAGGCACCCATTCTGTTATTCCCAATATTCAGTAATCGGAAGTATTTAGACACCTGAGATTGACAATTCATCCTTTCTAAAAAGAAAATTGAGTTAAAAAATCCTGGAAGTATTAGTAACAAAGAATGTCCTCCCGACAACCTTTTTTTTTTCTTTTTTTGTTTTTTAAATAATGTCGTCACTTGCAACTTCTACTGTTCCGTGTTTATCTTTTCATTTATTGCATTTTGCAATTCCAAGGATTTAGTGATGACGATTTCCTTTGTAACGCTCTGAGGCTTCTTATTTGATACAGCTTTTGGCATTGTACAATGAACGACTCGTTCTTCATGTACTTTTTCATTATTATTATTATTATTATTATTATTATTATTATTATTATTATTATTATAACTTCTTCCTCCTGTACTTTTTCATTATTGTTATTATCATTATTATTATTATTATTATTATTATTATTATTATTATTATTATTATTATTATTATCATAACAACTTCCTCCTCCTGTACTTTTTTTTTTATTGAGAGCTGAGATGAGAGCTGCTGCTAAAGAGCTCAAACGAGTAGCTGATGTTACCGTCCGTCGGGCCGACAAGACAGCTGCCTTTGTACTCATCAACACCCATGAGTACCACGAGAAATTGGACGCCATCCTCGCCGACCTGACCAAATTTGAGCGCCTCACGAGCAACCCTGTTGAAGACATCAAGAGGGAGGCATATCGCACCATCAAGGCCATTAATGCTGCAACTAACGCCGTACACCTGCCCATGATTTCGGGAGATTATGGACTTGGTTACCCCTACGGCAATGTTAAAACCCACAAGCAAGGCAACCCACTTCGACCTATCCTCAGCCAATGCCCTACGCCTACGTACCAGCTGGCTAAGAAACTGAACACGATTTTGACGCCATATGTCCCCGTCCGCCACTGTGTGGCCTCCTCTGCCGAATTCCTAGAGAGGATCAAGGACGTCCGCGGCGAGGGGGTCATAGCATCGATGGACGTCGAATCTCTGTTCACTAATGTTCCTGTTGATGAAACCATCGACCTTATCGCCGATAGAATCTACAGGGACGAGACGACTCCCGAATTGAATATCCCAGAGCAAGCCCTTCGGACCCTCCTTGCCATCTGCACTAAGAGGGCCCCCTTTACTACTCACCGTGGGCATATGTACTTGCAAAAGGATGGCGTGGCGATGGGCTCGCCCTTGGGCGTACTCTTTGTTAACTTCTACATGGGAGTAGTAGGGGCGAGGGTATTCTCCCAACTCGAGTGCCCACTCGCTTATTTCCGTTATATTGACGAAACTTTCATCAAAGCTACTTCCACCCAAGCCATCAAGAAACTAAGGAGGACCTTTGAGGACAACAGTGTCCTCCACTTCATCCTTGAGAACAGCGTCGATAACAGCCTCCCGTTCCTGGATGTCTTGATTTCTTCCACCAACGAGGGATTCCAGACCACCGTCTACACTAAGCCCACAAATTTCGGCATGTGTTTAAATGGTGAAAGTGAATGTCCTGCCCGCTACAGGGCCTCTCCTGACTGCTACAGGGCCTCTACCATCAAGGCCTTTGTACGTAGGGCCTTGTCACACTGCTCGTCATGGACTGACACCCACAAGGAGCTGGAAAGGGCCGCACAGGTCCTCATCAACAACGGCTACAGCAACAAGCAAGTCCAGCGTGAAGTGAGGACAGCTATATACAAGTGGTATAAGTCCTCTGCGGTAGAAGGGTCCGACAGCGACAGCCAGGGGTCCGACAGCAATACAAAGGCCTCATGCATGCAGAATATCAGCGGGATGAGAAGGCCATTAAAGACATCATCACTAACAACGTGTCACCCACTGATGAGACCATGAAAGTGAAACTCATCATCTATTACCAGACTGAAAAAACCGGCAGCTTGATCATGAGAAACAATCCAGCGCCCCCTGAGAACGATCCTCTGAAGAAGACAAATGTAGTCTACTCTTACCAATGCCCAGTCCGAGGATGCCCCGGCAAATACAGAGGTATGACTACTATGAAACTTTCGTAGAGGATTTCGTGCCACGTCCAGCAAGGTGCTATAAGAAATCATGCTCTAGTGCGACATCACACCCAAATTAGCCGGGCAGATGTCGCGAATACCAAAATTATCGGCAGCGCCCCTGACAGCAGGGGCCTATGAATATTGGAAGCTCTGTTAATCCAGAACGAGAAACCAGCATTGAATACGACCCAAGAGATGTTCCTCCTACCATCCTGTCGACGTACCAACGCTTGGAACCAAGAAGAAGACCCCCAGAACGATGACAACCCTGATCTTGACACCCCCACAAATGGAGAAATCGTCTGGCCGAATGCCGATTTTGGCGGCGAACATGGTCCGAAATTCCAGTCTGCTGAGCGTGGGAATGGGCTGCTGACTTTGATCCCGTTTCGGCGCGCGTCTCAGCCAATCAGGGAGCTCGGATACCTCTCTCGGCCCAGTCCACTGAGCAAAAGAGGAGACTGCCTGACTTTACGGCTGGCTCGGCGCGCGTTTTGACCAATCAGGATCCAGAATTCCTTCCTACCTCTCTGCCTTGGAGGCAGAGCCAAGCTCGTTGTACATCTGCCACCCGAGCCTATAACCTCCGATCAACCAATCAAAATTCGAGGCCCCTCTCTACGAACCAGAGCCGGGATATATAAGGACCCAGATCCAGCCAGAGCCTCACTTCTCGCCTGAAGACGGAGCAAGCAGTTCCGAAACGAGTCGAACTCCACTCTTGACTTTACCTGATGTAATTTCCGTGTATTACTTTTAATTGTATTAATTAAATCCAGCCTTAACCTGAATTGTATCCTTCACCCAGCTGATGACCTTCGCCACCTTGCTAGCTGAATGTAGCAACCCTGAAAAGAGAATTGTCCGTAGAATCGAGAAATTGGACAAGAAATTGAATTCTGCCGATGCAGCCATAGTATTCAACTCCACCTATTATTATTATTATTATTATTATTATTATTATTATTATTATTATTATTATTATAATAACTTTTTTCTCCTGTGCTTTTTCATTATCATTATTATTATTATTATTATTATTATTATTATTATTTATATTATTATTATTATTATTATTATTATTATTATAACGACTTCCTCCTGTACTTTTTCTTTATTGTTATTATTATTATTATTATTATTATTATTATTATTATAACGACTTCTTCCTCCTGTACTTCTTCTTCTTTATTATTATTATTATTATTATTATTATTATTATTATTATTATTATTATTATTATTATTATTATTATTATTATTATTATAACGACTTCTTCCTCCTTTACTTTTTCTTTATTATTATTATTATTATTATTATTATTATTATTATTATTATTATTATTATTATTATTATTATAATGACTTCTTCCACCTATACTTTTTCTTTATTATTATTATTATTATTATTATTATTATTAAACGACTTCTTCCTCCTGTACTTTTTCATTATTATTATTATTATTATTATTATTAATATTATTATTATTATTATTATTATTATTATAATGACTTCTTCCACCTATACTTTTTCTTTATTATTATTATTATTATTATTATTATTATTATTATTATTATTATTATTATTATTATTATTTTTATTATTATTATTATAACGACTTCTTCCTCCTGTACTTTTTCATTATTATTATTATTATTATTATTATTATTATTATTATTATTATTATAACGACTTCTTAATTCTGTACTTTTTCATTATTATTATTATTATTATTATTATTATTATTATAACGACTTCTTAATCCTATACTTTTTCATTATTATTATTGTTATTATTATTATTATTATTATTATTATTATTATTATTATTATTATTATTATTATTATTATTTCTAATGTGCAAATCTTGTAAAAAAAAAAGAACTAAAGGGACCATGGAATGTAAGATAGGAATATTATTATGAAACCTGTCTGATACATCATCAGTAGATTATTTTCCTTCTAGTGTACTGCACAGTACACCAGGGTGATTGGTGGACTTTCACGTGACTTGGTACCGGTGGTTATGCAATAAACAATTCCTCTCTTTGGATATTATGTGGAGTTGAATATGGCACTTGCACGTACTCGGGAGGATGCAACAAGCTAGATTTTCTGATGATAAACTTCCATCCTTTGACAATGCCACTTCTGGTGGAGATTATTCTTCTCTGTACCTGACTGGAATGAGACTCCCTGAGAGCAAGATCATCATATTCATCAAGAATATTGGCTGAGAGTGTTATCAATGCCAATAGCATCCGGAGAAAATACTAAACAGTTGTTATTTCTGGCCGCCTACTCGTCCTATCTGTCCGCCGTGTCCAGAGCGTACATTTTGAGTTCTTTACAGAAGGTAAATGTTTTGAAGCACGCTTACGCTCTAATCTTTAGGTCGCCATTATTGGACATGCCGTTGTATGTGAAAGACATCGTTGATTCTCGCCAAGTGCCATGTCTTAACATGCCCATTGGGTACCACAAAACCACTGTCATTAAAGTGTCAACACATTCACCGATGTGAAAAACATAATCCTGTTATTCACTCCTTTCTCTGGAACTCTGTATCCAAGAAGAAATAAGGGTCACATTGCAGGGATACTGCTGAGAGAGAGAGAGAGAGAGAGAGAGAGAGAGAGAGAGAGAGAGAGAGAGAGAGAGAGAGAGAGAGAGAGCAACGTACTTTAAAGACAGACGATGGTGGTGGAGACACGAAATGCCTAAATTCAAACACGCACAAATGAATATTTCAAGAACACGAAAGAGGAATACGAAATGTATCCAGAGAGATTATCAATATGAATTCATAATAGTAAATAACGAATTGGGAATATTAGAGGGAACAAAAAAAAAAGGATTTCTAATCAACTCACCTGGGAGATGAAAGGAAATAACGTAGCGGATGATTATATTATCAAATGGAGATTAGCCAGCCCAATGAGTCAAACTTGTCTCTTACACAGATGGGCTAAAATTTGTAGAGAGAGAGAGAGAGAGAGAGAGAGAGAGAGAGATGAAACATAAAGCACAACGCACTAATAGGAAACTTCAACATCAGCGTAGGGACCTATCTTGGATCCCTTCGATAACTTTCAAAATCGTAGGACATTCGTAACAGAGATAATGTGGGACGCAGGCATAAGCAAAGTAACTGCCAGATAAAGGAAACATTAGGATAAACATTCATGTTTCTAATATAGTTGTAAATATTGTCTTTTAGTGAAAGAAAATTGAAGGAGTAACTTTTGAATTCCGTTAAGACATTGCGCCTTGTAACCTTGTATTTTATGATAGTTAAAAGAGAAAAAGAGTAAAGACTGCCACAAAGACTTAAAGAAATATTCCACAAGACAGTCGTGAAAACAGCAATGTACCATGGTACAGAGACAGCAAGCCCAAGGAAAGCTTATGAGTTAAGGATGGATGTAGCAGAAATGAGAATGCTTAGGATGATGTCTGGAGTACTAAGAAAGAATAGAACTAGGAATGACTAGATTAGAGGATCAACAAAGATTTTAGAAATATCATAGATAGTGCAAGAAGGAAGATTGGGGTGGCATGGGTATCTAATGAGGCGGGGAGGCATGCTATGGACATCAAAGTTAAAGGTAGAAGAAGAAGGGGAAGACCAAAAAGGAGAGGGAGAGAATGAGTAAGGAAGGACTTGAGGCAGAAGGGAATTGGGGAAGCAAAGGTGCAAGACAGGATATAGACGGAAAAGACTCATTCGAAACGAAAACCCGATGTACCGGTTTCAAATTACCCCCTCCAAATCTTATCCCCCGGTAGTTTGAAACCGGATACAGACTACTGGGGGGTAACTTGAAACCGGTTTCAAGCTACCCCCGGGGGTAATTTGAAACCGGTTTTAAGCTACCCCCCTGGTTTCAAACTAACCCCCTGGTTTTTGCGCAGGATCTCATCATTTGTGAATATTAATAAATTGCTTTTGATCAGGGTCAACACAATCATTAGGTTATATGTATATACATGTACTGTTTCACCAATTGGTATCGTTTACTCTTAACTAGCCTTTATCCATTTTATGTTTACATCTTAGCTAATAAATGTTGGAAATTCCGTTACCAGTCATGGGCGCATATTTTTCCGAGACAGGGAGACGAAGTGGAAGTCGTTACACTTTATAGCCCTCTATGGATTGCATTGAACACAGCTTTTGTTAGTCTCACAACTGTTGTTACTGATTTTACCATAAAGGTAGGCAGCTGTGTGTTATCATGGGCTAAATCAAATCCTATTTAAACCATCTTCCAGAGTAGTAAGTGATGGATTCTTTTTTCTCTGTCGTTGATCTCGAAATATGAAATTATTGAAAAACTGAGTTATAAAATGTTTAAGAATTTTACCTGAAATGTATCATAAAGAGAAATAAAGACCTCGCAACATAGTCACTTATACATTTCCATGCGGTTTAGATAAGACTTCTGCCCCTTTGTCATAGCTCCATTCTTTCTTATTACTCATTTCATCAAATGACAAAACAGCAATACCTAGTAATCGAGACTTCATACCATATTTAAAGTCATCTGGTTTAAATTGAATTGAGCAGTATCTTACACAACGTTAATTCTGTCTTCACGACAACATGCATAATGGTGATTTATATTTGAGCTTTTATTTTTCATGTGCATGGCATCCAAATACTACGAAGTTACTATGCATTAATCACTGACAGAATATATGAATAAACAGAAAGATATATGGACACAACGAGTTCTATTGTTATATTGCATATATGGGTATAGTCAAACCATTTTAAGAGCAAACTCGGAGCCCAATACGGCATTGCCAGTTCTCTTGGGTAATTTTCAAAACACACTTGGCTTGACCACTTTAATCTATGAGCGAGCCAAGAAAAGGAGAAAAGGGTCAGCTAATAAGTCATTCACCCGGATTTGAACGGTCTAAGAATATAATCTTTTCATTTGATACTCTCTCCAAATTGTTTCCTTTGCTCTTTTTGTTTACAACCACATAGTGACCAGTTGAAACTCTTAAATATAACGAAGAGCAAAGTTGTTATAAAATGATTATCTTACTAACAGAAATAATCTTAATTTTGATATCAAATGAATTCAGTTCTCAATTCTGATTGATTATTAAAAGACAGGATTCTTTACAAAGGATTTAATTAACTATGTTTAATATGGTATATTTACATACGTGATTTATTGTTTTAGATTTTATTTAATTAATCGACTAAGATTCTTTACAACAAAGGTTGTGTTAGCAAACATGGTTATGCTGACTTCGTCAGATGAAGTTAGTGCTATCACAAAAGATTCAACGAATTAGTTAATTCAGACCATTTTCATGTCTTCCTTTATAATGTTATCAGTATGCTTAATACCCTTGACCCAATTTTCCTTGCAAATCTGAAACAAAGTCGTTTTTTATATGTTGGTTGCATCTGTGACACGTTTGATTGTTTGGTCAATTCCAAATTTAACAATTTCATTATCATTTTCCCATTTAAAAAACTGATAGACATTGTATGCCCTTTTTCTTTCTTCTGGGCGAAAAACACGACGCTGAGAACTTACCATGGTTTTTACGGAAGCCTATTGTGCAAGACAGTGAATGAGGAAGCTAATCTTCATGCATTTAATAAGATTTGACCAAAGGTCTCAGTGAACTGACCCAGTGAAGATGTGGCAACGTGTATCCCATATATCCTAGTTTGTCATTTTGCTTCCCTTGTCTTAGTGAAGCGAAAGTATCGGGATTAAGGAGAATCGGAACCACCGCAAATGAGTTTTGGTGACTGACACCTTAAGCTGCGCGTTGGCTGCCCTTGTTCAAAAGATGTATATATATATATATATATATATATATATATATATATATATATATATATATATATATATATATATATATATATATATATATATACACATATATATATATATATATATATATATATATATATATATATATATATATATATATATATATATATATATATAGTTATATATATATATATATATATATATATATATATATATATATATATATATATATATATATATATATATATATATATATATACATATATATATATATATATATATGTATATGACTCTATATATATATATATATATATATATATATATATATATATATATATATATATATATGCATTTGTTTAAATAATAGAATAATCAACACCATTTTTTCTGAGTAATTTTTGTGTCAATTTCTCCAGGCATATTGCCGCCCGAAGCTCATGCACCTAAAGCACATGAATGGAATCTATTGGAGATAACAAAAAAAAGGAGAAAAAAAATCTCGACAATCACGCACACACTGAAATAAAATGAAGTTTTACCTCGCCGTTATCACTAAACCTTAAATGACAGTCTGTAACTTCAAATAATGTGTATTAGTGAATTATATGACACGTTAGGTCTTAGATACGAAAATATCAACAATCACAAGAACACTGAAATAAAATAAAATTTAACCTTGCCTTTATCACAAAACCTTATATTACAGTCTGTGACTATTAACGTGTCATATAATTCACTAATACACAATATTTGGTCTTAAATAAAAAATTAAGCTGCTTTTCCTACTGCTGCGAAGCCAGCAATAAATGCATGATACATATTTGCGATGTCACATGAATTATTTATCATTCTGATGAGGGGGGTAACTTGAAAAGAGAGGGGCTAACTTGAAACCGGTTTCAAACTACCCCCCCCCTAATCTGAAACCGGTTTCAAGTCACCGGGGGTAGTTTGAAACTGGGGGTAACTTGAAACCTTTACACCAGTATAGAAATGGGATTAAGCTGAAGAAGAAGAAAAGAGAAAAAGTCATGGTCAACCAGTGGTACATATAATCATTCCTCGAGTATTGTACGTTGAGGAGTTGGGATAAACCCAAAACACTTTTTTTTTAAATAAAGAATACATTTCCGTGTATACTAAATTGTTTGGATTGAGAAGATAAAGATCATCAATGGTGGTTGCTCAAAAAATGTTTATTTAATGAGTCTCTTCAATGAATGAATGTAATTTGTGTAAATCAGTCGTTTATATAAAAGTGTTACTTAAAATCAAGGCCTTTGTAAAGTACTCCTATTTCTTCGATGTTATGAGATGATTCTAAGAAAAAACTGCTATTTTACCCATTCTTGTAGCTGACCTTCTATGGAGAGTCTTGTTAAGGAAGATCACGAGTCAGTTGACTTGAAACTCTCATGGGTAGAGAGAGAGAGAGAGAGAGAGAGAGAGAGAGAGAGAGAGAGAGAGAGAGGCCATGCTAACTTGCATGGATTCTGTTTTCTTTGTCTCCGGAGAATCATTGCTTACTTAAAATGAGGTTAACTCTCTCTCTCTCTCTCTCTCTCTCTCTCTCTCTCTGATCAGCGTAGGAGGAACTTATTTCAAGAGAAAACATATTATTTTCTATATATGAATATAATTATTTTGATCTTTAGGCGACATAAAGATATTTTGATGAAACACCGTATAGTAGATAGTCAGAAGGAGGGTCATAAACTTGAATCACCAAGCTTGGCTGGAAGGCATAGATATTTACAAAAGGTTATCAGTCACCTGTAACTATTATTTCTACATTTCTCCCCCCCCCCAAAAAAAAAAGAATAAAAAGGTATTGTAGACTTAGAAATGACGGATTATTCGTATAATGATCATCAACTAGTGGTCTTAGTCAAAGATAAATTCAGTTAAAGTTTTTGTTCCTGTTCAAACACAATGTAGCCTTGCGGGGTGCTGTGAAAATCTCTTAGATGAAATCTGCATAATGTTTTTTAAGATCCTTAAGGATTATTTTTAGGTTTGCAAAAGAAAGGTGGTTGGGAGAGTGGCCGTTGTATGTCCACAACCTGAACCACTTTTAAGAGAGAGAGAGAGAGAGAGAGAGAGAGAGAGAGAGAGAGAGAGAGAGAGAGAGAGAGTCTTCACCTTTGCAGAGAAAATTGCTGTTGAAGAGTTGTGGTGGACTGTTGGTAGCGTCCTTGCCTGGCAATCACCAGACTGGGACTCGAGTCCTGCACAAACTTGATACTTCCTTTGGTCACCGCAACCTCACCATCCTTGTGAGCTAAGAATGGAGTGTTTAGGGATGCCTATAGGTCTATCTACTGAGCCGTCAGCAGCCATTGCTTGGCCCTCCTTGGTCCTAGCTTGGGTGAAGAGGCGGCTTGTACGCTGATCATATGGTCAGTCTCTAGGGCATTGTCCTGATTGATTGGGCAATGTTACATTCATCGACAGCCTTTAACCCTTTAAGAGTTACTATTAAGGGTTTTCACATATATTCTGTTTCTCCATACTTCTAGATCATTTTATTAGCAATTAAGAATTAAAAAAGGATTGAAGCCAAGTAAGAGGTGAAGTTCTGGCATAACATACCATTAAGATTATATTGATACAGTCATGAGGTAAATAGCAACAGTATCCTAGGTACAGGTTGGGATCTCTTCCATGAAGCATTTCATTTGATGTAAAAGATGAGGAAACGAAGTTATCATTTGAAACACTTAAAAATGCTGGCATAAATATACCCATGTGGACCAAGAGAACGAACTTCGGAAGAAACGTCTAAAATATATAAAATAGATTAGGCAATGAATCACATATTGTTATATATATATTATGTATATATATATATATATATATATATATATATATATATATATATATATATATATATATATATATACATAATATATATATATATATATATATATATATATATATATATATATATATATATATATATATTATGTATATATATATATATATATATATATATATATATATATATATATATTATGTATATATATATATATATATATATATATATATATATATATATATATATATATATATGCCGTATTTACCGTGTCATAAGACGCTAAAAGTGGTAAGGTACACCCAAAAAATAGCAAGGCAGTTTAAGAAAAAAATTGAGGATTTTAAAAATTTCTTAGCACAAATCCCTAGTCAGCGACTCTAGCGTGATTATTGTCTTGCACAGTAACTTTTCTTATTTTGTGTGAATTGTGAAATGTTTAAGTTAATATTAATTAGCTAAATGCCGATTATCCCAATTTTATTACATATTCATATAAGAAACCACTAAACCAGTCGTAGTTATCACCACAACTACACGTTTAGTCAGAGTGTATGGTGTTTCAAGTGTTGTTTACATGAAAACAGCGTTGCCAAATGTGCATAAAATTTAGTTAAACAGGTAAAATTCTAGTACTATTTCCAAAATTCCTCATATAGCCTATAAATTTTCACACAAAATTTAATTATTGATTAAAGAAATGTAGTTACTTTTCTGCAAATTGGTAATACTGCAATCAACAAACAGAATTTTTTTCCAAGGTCGTATTCAGCAAACGTCTGTTTGTATTATTTCGTAAATCAAGCAACAAAGTCATTATCAATATATTGCTTTAATACAAAATATCAATAAAATATGAGAAAATAGATATAAACTGCATAAACAAGTAATATGTCATAGCGTCGTCTGCTACGAGACCATTAATTGGCAAGTTTGCTTGTAGAAGGGAGTTAGCGAGTCATCAGCTGATTAAAAAAAGAAAAAAAAATGCTACTGTACTTCATTAAAGGAAGTGAAATAAAAAAATAAATGAATTTATTGCATATGAAAGATAATTATAGGTTTATATTATATCTCTCGTCAGTTTGAGTGGTTGAATGTCAATAGTTGGTTGGTTGAAGGGGGTCAAACTCCCGTATACAACTTTTTCTCAAGTGTTGAGACATATACATATATATATATATATATATATATATATATATATATATATATATATATATATATATATATATATATATATATGATGAAAACCGTCTTTCAAATCAACGCTAAGATAAGAATCATCATTCTTTACAACGTTCAGTAAACATGATAATTCTTCATATCGTGTCTTTGGTACTTCAATAAACTGATTGACAAATCTCATATCACTAATCAATCTGTATTTTTCTTTTCCTTTGTTTCTAGTACATCCTATAGGTGACACACATAGGGGTTTTTCTGAAACCTTACTAATGAAACCGTTATTTAGGCAGTTCACTATTTTGGGGTCAATAAAACATTCTTCTTCCACACTATATGTATAGTTTTCGAATTCACACTATTCTGGTTTTGACAAAAAATGGTATAGTCACTCCATATTTTAGCCACCCTATTATGTACTCAGGGGTTCCAATTTTTTCCCAAGACTGTATATTTTCTACCAAATTACACATTACACACAGTATTTGTAACAGTTAAGCTTAAAGGGATAAAGTAAATTTGAGAAAAAGGAAAAAAAAAGAAGAAAAAAAAAGTGTAACATGGTCATTCACTTCACTAGTGACAAATAACCAAACACGATCTGCAAACACTAGCACTAGGCCTAATTTATTCAACACAGTGACACTAACACTAGGCCTAATTTATTCAACACAGTTAAGTACATACATTACATTAAACATTATTCTGTGTTATTATTATTTACGCCTTTATGTTTATTCCAGGAGTAATTGGAAGCCCTTTGTGACTGATTACGCATGTAGTAATTGTTGTTGTTGTAACCGCGGCCTCTACAGTTGTAATATCCCCCACTGTAGTTGTTGAAGTTATTGTAGAAGCGCCCTCTCTGATTGTCTCTATATTTTGGTTTAGTACATGGATCATTACTAGTTATTTGCACAGCTTTTAGTAATGAATCTAATTGTTTGTCATCTAGGTTAGTTGTTCCTCGTGACAAATTTTTGGACAGTTGGGAGGTTTTGGCGCCAAACTGCCCAGACACCACTAATGCCGAATGTTCTTGGTGTAAATAATCAATGTGCGCTTTCTGAACATTAAAGATCTCTAATAGGTCATCTTGTGACGCCTGCTCATCTAAATTCCACAGTAATTTAATAGTAGTTTCCACGTATTTTGCACTATTAGCAATAACATTAGCAGTTATCTGTTCATCTAGCTTGATACCAGACTTTGAGGTACCAACATGTAGTTCTTGTGGTATTTTAATACCAGACACTTTGTCCTTTATTGCTTGATATTCATCTTGAATACTACACTGATTATCTCTAGCTACTGTAGCCTGAGATATATTTCCGGCTGTTGCATTAGGGGTAGAAGGGCCGGTATTCCTTGTTGCAGACGGCAACTTTGCTCCACCATGGCGGTCATGCACGAAAACATCTTCCCCAGACGCATCACTATCAAACCCATGTTTGGGTCTTGTGCCACTATTTTTATGTCTTTTTTTCACTTTCTAGAGATTCTAGACGACTTCTAATGTCACCTTGTCCTTCTTCCACTACTTTTAGTGACGTCTAAATGGATTTAAATAACTCATCCATCAGGAGAAGCCTGACTGCATAGCGATGTCCTACTATAACAACAGACTTACATAATAGATGCGCAGCGAGATGCACTGCGCATCTACAACAAACCAAATGTTTTTCTTTTGCCTTAACTTCATATATATATATATATATATATATATATATATATATATATATATATATATATATATATATATATATATATATATATATATATATATATATATATATATATATACTGTATATATTAATCATATATATATATATATATATATATATATATATATATATATATATATATATATATATATATATATATGTAAGCAGGTTAAGACATACTCGGGAACAGTTGATTCCTTTAATGTACAAGACTTGAATACAGATCAAGGGATGAGCGGGAACTGACTTGTGTCTTTTCCTGAACCCCGTGCAAAGAGATACACATAACAGGGAAAACATATCGTACATCAAGTTGAACATTCCTACACCTCCCCTTTAAGATCAAAGCTCCCCATTCAAAGCAAACATAGTATATTTAAAACATAAGTATAGATTTCTCCTTTTAGTTGCAAAAATAATAAAACTGGTAAAAGTGGTGACATGTGAAGCAAAAGGAAATCAGCTATAATAAAGATAGTCCTTCGGACACAGCACTGGAACATACATGAATGGTAAACATGACAAGAGGAACACTTATTAAACCCAAATAATCAGGATTAAAGTATATGCACAAAACTTGACATGTTTAGGGGATATTTATTAAACACAACTAAAATGAATTACTCTGTAATATAATCATCGTGCCATTGCGGAGGACGACGTACCCTAGTGCTACTTCTCTCCTGGGTGGGTACTGGGCCAGCCTCCCCCGAGGCGGTGGGAGTAGGTTCTCCCTCAGGTGGTGTGGGTGGCAGGGATCTCAAATGCTTGCGGTTTCTTGTTGAAATTCTTCCGCTCCCCTCTAACCTTATGCGATATCGGCGGTAGCTATTCTTTTCAATAACCACCCCGCTTCTATTCCAGGCTCGTGTAGTCACATCCTGGATAGCTACCCTCTCACCTATTTGTAGGGGGGAAAGATCCTTGGCTTTCTCGTTATACTTAGATGATATTCGTTGCTCAACAACGCTTCTTTCCCTCTCTCTTGCGGACAAGGTTTCCGACCAATGCTCGGTGACGAAATGATAACTTTTTAACATTGGCACCGAATCTCGAAGTTGGCGACCCATGGCCAGCTGTGCAGGAGACTTATCTATACCACGTAATGGTGTATTTCTATACTGCAATATCGCCTGAGCTACCTTGTCATTGTCTAGCCCTCCATCAGGTAGAGTATTGCCCATTAATGTTCGTTTGGCGGTGCGCACAGCAGCTTCTGCCCGCCCATTGGACTGGGGGTAGTGAGCAGACGACACTCTCATAGATACTCCCCACTTACCGAAGAAATGTCTCATTTCCATGCTTGTTAGATTTGTGCCCTCGTCCACTGATATTTCTTCAGGTGCTCCCCACTGCATAAAATATCTTCTAAAAACTGGGATCAATCTCGCGGATGTAGTTCCGTTAGCGAAGAAATAAATTTCCATCCATCCAGTCAGTCGATCGGCGTAGACCATATACTGCCTCCCTGCTACTTGAAATAAATCTGCAACAGTTCTCTGAAATGGATATTCGGGAGGGGGAGTGTATATAATACTTTCCCTTTGTTGCGAAGGTGCCGCAACGTTGCAATCATGACACTGTGCCCTATAATTTGCCAAGTCACCCTCAATCCCAGGCCAATAAACCGCCTGTCGTGCTCTTCTGATCATGGAGTCAGTTGATTGATGACCTGAATGTAAATTGGTTGCAATGCGTAAACGTAGTACCTCCGGAACTACCAGACGAACATGCCCCTCGTCATATGCATATGTGACTAATCCTTCAATGACACTCAGTCTATCACGTACAGTGAAAAAAGGTTTTAGGCAGGGCTCCACTTGAGACCTTGACGACGGCCAACCCCCTTCGCTGACACGTCGCTGCAATAGTAAATAATCAGGATCCTTCTCTGCTTCCCCCCTCAGGTAGCCCAGTCCATAGTAATGACGTCATCCGCCAGCGATGACGTCATGGAGGCAATACAAACTTCGTTCATAAGTTCCTCCTCTTCTTCGTCTTTGACGGTAGTTTCACTGCGAATCACTGGGTATCTTGATAACGTATCGGCTGCCGAATTCTTCTTCCCCGGCAAATATCTTATGGTAAAACTATATTGCATAGTTTTCTCCTTCAACCTTAGTAGTCTCGGGTTTGCAATGTCTTTTAGGCTCCTATCCCCAAAGAGTTTTACCAAAGGTCTATGGTCCGTGATTAAAATGAAATTCGGGCATCCCAGTAAAAACAATCTCGATTTCCTAAGGCACCATACTACTGCAGCCGCTTCCCCCTCAATGACGGCATAGCCGGCCTCCGCCTCCGTCAGGTGCCTGCTGCCACATAGTGCCAGTTTCCATTCCCCCTTACAACAAAAAGGGGCATTGAGATCCTCGCAATTGCAATATTGTTGCAATATAACAAATCCCATTCCTTCTCTGCACCAATTGGTAACAACAGCAGTGCGCCTTGTCTTATCATAATATGTCAGTCCATCGCGAAACATCTTGCAAATGCTGTCCCGGGCTGCAACAAAACTGTTTTGAAGGCGTTGGTCCCAAAAAACTTTCCGATGGGGGGATTTCTTGAGAAGATCCCTGAATGGTTCCATTACTGGTGCTACAGCCACGAAAGGTGCAATTTGGTTCACAAGTCCAAACCAAGATCTTATATCCGTGATAGTTGGGCTTACAGGCATGGGGAAGTTCTTAATGGCACTCATACGCTCATTAGAAGGGCTATAATTATCCCAATCAAGTTCGTACCCCACAAACTCTACCTGTCTTTGACAAAATTGGAATTTATCCGGATTCAGTGTAATACCATTATCTCCACATAATTGCAAAAAATCACAAGTATGCCAAAAGGCTCCCTCAACACTGTCGTCATATAACAACACGTCATCTGTGCACTTGTACTTTCTGTGTACATCAATAATGACGTCATCGAACCTTTTCGTGTATGCATCGGGGGCCGCGCAATGACCCATAGGTGTTCGACAATACTGGTATCTCCCCCATGGTGTAATAAACGTTGTCAACTGTCGGCTCTCCTCATCTAATGGCACCTGGTGGAATCCGGCATAGGCATCAACTACAGTCTTGTATGTACGAAGTGGCACACCCGAGACCATGTCAAAAGGAGCACATGTGTGATGCGTTTCTCGTTTGCAATTCTTATTAAGCTCTTGATAGTCCACGGTCCTCCGTGGTTTACCATTTTTCTTTGCTACTACTACCATCCTCGCACACCAGTCCGTAGCTGTACCAGCAGGGACCTCCCTAATTACTCCTAATTTGACATCTTCGTCGAGCTGAGCCTTAACATCGGCCTCCCAATGCTTAGGGACTGGTATAGGTGTATGACACGCATAGGGGATGGCACCTTCCCTCAGGTGAATGTGGTGAGGGGCTCCTTTCATCATCGGCAGAGGGTTTCTTGAAACGTTGAACGTAGTCTTCGCAAAACGTTGCAGTAGCCAGTCCCTCAGCCTAGGGACATTCTCCTCCGTGGCAGCGTATGGCATCTCGCGCTGACGACCACCACCCCCTACCCGTG
>NC_090758.1:39983080-39993080 GCF_036898095.1 Palaemon carinicauda
GCGATAGTTACCCATTCAAAATAAATGTTAAATCTATTCGACAAAATAATGACATTCAATTATTTCAACGTAGCAAATGGAAATGCAATTATGTAAATGCATTGCAATAATTTATTGTTTTAGTAATGGATCGTCATAACAAAAAGGAAGCAGTGTGCATTATCTTGCATTAAATTGATCAGATGCATCAAAATCTTTTTAATCTCTGTATTTCACATCAATTGAATGCAATTAAATCAGTATATAGGAATGTTTGAATCTTCGTTTGGTCATCTGGTTTGGATAATTAACATCTCAAAATATTTTTTGTCTAAAATACTATTTCATCCACTTTCAATCCCATCAACTAATTTCCACTTTCAAACGACCTTCAGTAACACATTTAAAGTCTCAAAATCTTTGTCAAGGTAACCATATATATATACATTTATCATAAATTCATTCTATTTAAGTATTAATCTTTATATTATATATTTCGTGTTTTTTTTTTTTTCAATCAAGCTCTGACTTCATATCATGTTGAATGTGTCAATAAATTATTCATTTTGTGAGTTTACATTTCAGAATAAAATAAAAAACATACACCATTGCTTATAATATGTATTTAAGGGCTTCCTTTCACCCATATTAAACCAAAAACAGCTTTACTAATATACATTAATTCCCTAAGGAAATGATAATAAGGTTTATCTTATAAGTAATTTACACTCAGGAACGCCCCTTATCAACAAATACAAATTCGTATGAAGGCGACGCAGCACAGTCTATAGACGTTGGCGAAGACACAAAAATATAACAATTTTCCATTTCGTGATTCGATTTGTTAATGTTGATTACGCTGATGATGATAATATCAAATTACACCGTAGTCTTTCACCTTTTGCCATATAACGGGTTTTCATTAAATTGTTTGAATCTGTGATAATTAATGTTATTCACCACCTAAGGAAATTATATTTGGCAGTGCTGTCCCAAACCCGTCCCACCAGCCTTAACTATACGGATGGTTGTTACCGGGGTCATTTGTATATGTTCATGACTTATTATCCATTCGATCTAATGAAAAAATGAAATATTAAACTCTTTTATGAGTAAAATCGGGTTACTTCCCTTAATATAAGAGAAAATTCACACGATTTTCTGATAAAAAATCCGTTTATAATAAGGAAACTACAGTTGCACAATTTACCAATTCTCTAGCCTCTACCTTCCTAAGATACTTCTCGTTTTTTAACACACGTGGTCATCAAATAATTGACTATATTAGTTAGGCTAAGGTACCCCTGATGCCATCTATTGGTGGTAAAGTAAAACTCTTTATGATTTAAGGGAGGGAGCAATGGGAGTCTGGGTTATTATGCCTTTTATAATGTATCTATTTGGTTATTCTACGTACTTCTTACTAATAATTCATATAATACCATGGAACGTATTAATTATCCTCTGGTTTCGTAAAAGGGTAATTAAAAATAGGTAAATTAACTGTTTAATCACTTAATTTTCTAATGGAATTCAGCATATTTGGCATTTTGTCTTTTAGCTCCCACCCCCCACCACCCATACTCGGCCAGACTCCTAAATATAATTGAACTAACGATAGTTTGTTGAAAAAATATGTCTAAAACTTCTTGTGAAATTGGCAATTTTCTAAGGAGAATTTAGTTTTGCTCAGGCAACAATGAGCCACAAGTTCACTTGACAGTTTGATGATAAAAATTTGCCCTGAAATAAAGTAATGAAAATCATAATGAGGGGATGGTGGGGGTATTTAGCAATTTGATACTCTACTGCTAACGCCATCTATTGGTCAAGAAAATAACCGGTGTGTGTGTGATGCTTTTTAATCCTTGCGTCATGGAATCTTCCATGACGTAATTTTTACTTTTTTTAGAAAATAGCCTAAATTACCTACATCATATGAATGGAAGATAATTTATAATTGTTACACGTATTCTATACGAGTGTCAATATTTATCTAACCCCTTTTTCATTTCGGTAAAGCTACATGTGCTGCCATATTTTGGCATGATGTAGGAAGACTCTGATTTTGTTCATGTTCGGAAAAGCGTGTGAATGCTGAAACCTACTTTAATTATTAGTTACTTATAAATTAAAAATCTTAACTTCAGTGATACTATTATCCTTCTGATTTCCTTATGGTGAATATATATAAAATACAGATATGTTTACTAAAATATATAGAACAGATCCCAATATCCTGCAAGAAAATAGTTGAAACTCATAATAAAAACTTCAACTTTAACAGAAATTTATTATTGTTAATATTAAGGATGTGGTCAGCTAATCATAAGTACATTTATCATTGAAATCAATCCTGTAATAAATGTCTTGTTCGATTTACTGCATTCGAAATATAACCGATAATTATAACACAACCAAATGCCATTGGTTATATATCACCTGCAGCTTCATTGAAATTCATCTTTATACAATCTCTCTCTCTCTCTCTCTCTCTCTCTCTCTCTCTCTCTCTCTCTCTCTCTCTCTCTCTCTCTCTCTCTCTCTCTCTCTTCCAAATCAATGTATGAAATCAAAATATTTGTCATCGGAGTTTCACAAAAACCAACATTGAACTGACCATTTGCAAATACTATTCATGAACAACGCAAGCTTCAATTTAGGTAGAGTAGATATAGGCCTATACAAATCACTCATGTATCATCACAGCGTCGAGAGCTTCACATGATATACACTTTAAGGATGCATAACTCAGATCAATACTGCAATGGTGGGAGATGGGCATCTCATACATATGAATCATGAATCTCATGAAATTTGTATGATGTATGATTGAGCAAACGATCTATTTATATCATTCGTGAATATCTGTTAACACCAAAATAGAACATTCAATATATAAGACATTCAATCATAACTTATAAATGTTTACTTCGTGAAGACCCAATTGATGAATATACGATGCAATTCCAATCTTCTGCTCAGATATGAAAGGAATATTATCATCGATTTCAGAATGCAATTGAAGTCTAATTAAAGGCAATAATGAATTAGAAAATGATTTCACAAATATATTTGGCAGGTTTGCCATTTTACAGAATCGTTATGTTTTTCTTTTGATTAAATCGTGAGTAATTTTGCAAAAACTCAAGTTCACTTATGTGTAACTAGATTTTACATTTTACTGTGGTATTGCTTAAATCCTAATCAATATCTACAAAGTATTTGTGAATATTTTAATGAAATTGAATGTAGCATGATGTGCCATGGAGAGGTATGATAAAAAAATGAGTAGTCAAATAACTATCTGTATTTAACATAAAAGAAAGGTAGTCTATTTGTATTTACCAAAAGGGTCTCATAAATCTGGCAATTGCATGTGTACATTGAACGAACGGCTTTAAACTTTTTGGTTGACCATATTTACAGCATATATGCGGTTACAATCCTGAAATCCTGCGCTTAGAAATGCGTTGTTTATGGGACCAGTTACAAAAGGGTTTCAATAACCAGGTGTTCAGGGTGAAGGCATCATCTTCCCCAAAAGTAAAATGAAATGTGGATACCCTCCTTATCATTAGGAAAAGATTCAGGTTCTGTAAAGTGTAAAGTATCTTCCTCAATGGTTTGCTTTAGAGATGTAGACGCAAAAACAGCCGCATCTGAAGGGCTATCAGTGTGTCGAATATCAACATTGAGAAATTTATAATTAGCATCAACTAAATCCAGGAAAACAATGTAGAAAATGTTCTTGCAGTTGAAGAAGAAACTAACACTTTTGGGAGGTGTACAAAGGCCTATATGTTTGTCGTCTATGGCTCCCAGATAGTTACATAAATTCTCTTTCCTGTAAATCAAGCGCGCTATTTACTTCCATCCTTCTGGGGTTGTTGGGCATGTAATTAATTCTTCAGCATGCTCATCGATGATAGCTTTATATACTTCTGAAACAACTATAGAGACGGTGTTGTGAGCAACTCTAAAGCCATATGTTAGGTAAGGCCGGGTGATGACTAACTTCAATCCAGGTGACAAAGCCTACCTGTAATTTGTATCCAGATTTGTGATCCTTTCTGGAAGTTCTATGAATAAAGCAAGACTCGTCCTGACACAGTTTGTAAAAGTTTGAACATCTTCAAGGCTTAGTTCTGTTATCAGATGATATTGCCCAATCATAGGTCTGTTCTGTAGCCAAGGTATAACCGGGAAAGATATAAGTTAGAAACAGTATGTTTAAAAGGTGCATAAAAGATAAGTCATGGGTAATAAATGTAATCTACCAAGATGTTCTGTTGTTTTTTTTTTTCTTTTCTTTCTGGGGCTCTTCTCTTTCTTTTTCATCTTTATCATAGTGTAGGAGATAAATCAGACATATGAACATCGTAGATCTAGAAAAATTCAATTCTGTAGATATCCGTCTATCACTCAGTGGATTTATTTCGATGTGTAGGGTGGCAACTAAAAAGTCCAAATGGTGAGTTGAAAATACAGCAATTCCTTTTACGCACATTTGACGATATACGAAACTCTACACAGTTGTAGGCAGCAGCCAGGTATAATCCGGATTGAAATTTTGCAAATAATCAGGCGACAGTTTATTATCTATATGCAGCTGTACACCATCAAATAAAACATGCAAGAATACAGTATATGTAGTGTGAGATGTCTCTTTGACAGATTTCATGAAAAACTATAGAGAAGGTGTTGTGAGCAACTCTAAAGGCATACTGTAAAGTCTTGTAAATGTCCCTGTTTCAAGGTATGCCAGGGTATGACTAACTTCAGTCCAGGTGACAAAGCCTACATGTAATTTTTATTCAGATTTGTGGTCTTCAAGGCTTAGCTTTGTTATCAGGTGATTTTGTCCAATCATAGGTTTCCTCTTTATCTAAGGTTTCACCTGGAAAGATCTAAGTTAGAAACATAACACTATGTTTAAAAGGTGAATAAAAAACAAGTCATGGATACTAAATGTAACCTACCAAGATGTTCTGCTGTTTTTTTTTTTTTTTTTTTTTTTTTGAGAATCTTATCTTCTCTTCATCATCTTTATCAGAATATGAGAGATAATCTGCAATATGAGCACAAGTCTTCTGTAGTAGTAGCAGAATTAATTTCTGTAGAAATTTGTCCATCACACAGTGGATCAGTTTCGATGTTTACGGTGCGAAGACAAGAGTCTAAATGATGATTAAGCAATTCCTTTGGTGCACCTTTGACGCCATACGTAGCTGTACGGAGCTGTACGCAGCAACCAGGTGTCATCTGATAAGAAATTTTACTTCTTATCTGCTATACAACTTATTGTCTATCTGCAGGTATAGGCCATCAAAGATAACATGCAAGAACATATGTCACGTGAGATATCTCTCTGCAGGGCCATTGTAACAGTACAATGCTATTACATAGCTGCACAAGGTTATGCGAGCCAATACGTGGGACCAGTAAGTGGTCAGTGCATAATCTAAACGCCACCCTACGTACTATTCAGTAGCGAAACTGCTATGACTCCGCCAGGACTGATTGTATTTTATTAATTTTCAGGAATTGGCCCACATACATCTTACTGGCGTCAGCAGTTATCAGCATTCATACGGTCAGTGCGGGATCACTTACCCATCCAATGAGAAACCCCTTTATACCCATTTCACACCGACTTTCGGAAAACCTCGTACAGGTTCGGACGGGAAGTTTTGGCCGCCCCGCAAACCATCCGAACTGGAGTCCGAGATTGTACGTATATAGTCCAATACTGTGCATGGCTTTACGAATACTACGTATTCAGTGTGATGTGACGCATTGTAGTACAAACTTTTTCCGAGATTGTTTGAAGTCGATTTCAGAAAAATTAATCATGTATAATTTTTGGCCGTGGACTAGCTCGTGCAGTCTGGTACACAATCAGTAAAAAATTATGCGTAATCAGCCCGAAAGTGTATGTATTCACGTACGAGACTATTGCGTAACCACTCCGAACTCATCCCAGGTTGCGCGTAGTTGATTTAATTTATCTCAAAGTTCAGCTTCCTTCTTCCATGTGAACCTTTATGTGGCCCCAATACTTTCTCAGTGCGTCACTGGTAGGCCAACTCTCCGTCACCCGACATACAGCCATGACCACGTCAGATTGGTTGTATTTTCCTTTTTTGATTTCTTTACCGACTCAGCCATCAGGTGTGAAACCCCAATTAGGGTGATTAGTATCTGATGGATGTTGCATTGAAGAAAGAAGTGAGAGTTTTCCTCAATGCTTACAAACTCATAAGTTCTTTTTACCTTTTTTCTTTCGATTATTTTGATATGAAACCGATTAATCATTGTTCATATTTCGATAAAATAAAAAGGGTTATTAGTACCTGGTATTATTAATAATAGTACCATTATTAATAGAAGGATAATAAATTGGATGTGGTAATAACAGGAGCAATATATTAGCAACAAAAGCAGCGTTAGTATTAGAAAAGGACCAAACTGGATATACAGAATTATTCACTATATTTTCAATATTTAAACCATATATCATTTATTCGATTCATGGTTTAATGTCAAATCATGTCAACAAGTTCAACTTAACGTCTCCCGACGAAGGATATCTCCGGCAATGTTCAGCCAGGAGTCAAACTGGGTTAGGGTACATCGATTGATATAAGTCGGGAAGTTTTGGATAAACTTTTGGAATCCGAGCTGCCGGGGACCATTTTTGTCTTTTAAGAATAGAAAAAAAAAAAGTGGACACATTTTTCTGCCTTTTTCGTTGGTGGATCATATTTCTCCAGGCAGGTAAAGCCGGACATTGGACAAAGCACAACAAAGATTCAGTAATTATTTGCTTTTGAAATTGCTAAAAATTATTCAGTTTTCTGAAGAGTTTTAGAGGAATTACAGCGTTTCGAGTTCTCTCTCTCTCTCTCCTCTCTCTCTCTCTCTCTCCTCTCTCTCTCTCTCTCTCTCTCTCTCTCTCTTCGGAGAATGCATCTCATTGATTAATAGCGGCCTAATAAGTGGTTCTTTTAGGGCAACAATGCTTTTCTTCTTCTTCGAAGATTCATAGTCTTCCGATACCTGATCAATTGGTTTGGGACCATCTGTTGTTGTTTCTACGGGAGAGAGAGAGAGAGGAGAGAGAGAGGAGAGAGAGAGAGAGAGAGAGAGAGGAGAGAGAGAGAGAGAGAGAGAGAGAGAGAGAGCAACATGCAACGCTTCCAGGTTGGTTTTATTAAGCTAACTCATGACTGGTTGTCAAAAGAAAAGCTGATTTCACCTGACTGAAGACAAGATCTTCCTCAACATGATTTCAAAGAAAGTCTCTCTTGATGTTTTCCAGTTCTAAGGTTATCCAAATATTATTTTTATGGTACAGCAGCTGGCATATAATTAAGACAGATATAAATAATCAAATCTGAGAAATTCCGAGACATTCAGATAATTGAATATATAGTAAAAAGTGAGATATAGAATATACTCTGTCCCTGGATATATTATTGAATTTTTGGTGGGAGTGGGGTATCAAGGATTATTTCAAAAAGATATTGAATTTCTTATTTATTTTGGATAAGAATGACAGTATGTTATTCATAGGTCAAGGTTTGATAAATCAATCGCCATATTTAGGAATTATAATTATTTTACGGAGCTGTAAATGGCAAACTATTAATCTTTGAATAAAAAACGGAAATTTGGGTTAATGGAGAATCCCTAATTATAAAGCGGGAATATTCATTGGTATTCAAGTATTTTTATTTGTATCTATTTGTGTGAAGAAGAGAGAGAGAGAGAGAGAGAGAGATGAGGAGAGAGAGAGGAGAGAGAGAGAGAGAGAGAGAGAGAGAGAGTAGTCTGTAATGCTTAGCAACTCCCGCTAAACTAGAAGGACTAAGATAATACTTATTTTATCACAATGAGTTTATTCCCCCCCCCCTCTCTTTCTCTCTCTCTCTCTCTCTCTCTCTCTCTCTCTCTCTCCTCTCTCTCTCCTCTCTCTCTCTCTCTCTCTCTCTCTCTCATATCAGAAAATGCATCCAATAAGCTGAGAGCCTTTGCTAACTTCAAGAAATTTCTCTTATGAATCTCATAAGAGCTTTGTTTAAGGCAACAATTCTCCTCTCGAAAGATGCTTCTTCAGGGGACTTACTATGTGTCCTTATAGGAAGAGAGAGAGAGAGAGAGAGAGAGAGAGAGAGAGAGAGAGAGAGAGAGAGAGAGAGAGATGTAACCTTTTCCCGTGTAGCTGATTATAAAGAAACTACTGAATGTTCCTTAAAGAAAAAAGGTATTTCTGCCTCTTTGGAGTCCAAAGTCTTTGTTAGCATAATTCCAATCGGTTATGTCTCTTGGCATTTTCCTGATCCTCAAATATCTCAGTTCTATTTTCGTCTTTTCAATCCAACATCAAGAGTTGGACGAAGATTAATTGGAAATTCCTTTTCTCAGGATCACTAAGGAATTAATTTAATTAAATTGCAATATAAATTTTCACAATGAATGCTTTGATAGAGTTTCCCCTTTTACCTACTGTATTCTTTGATAGTTTCTATTTCTTCTTTTACTTATATGATTTTCTTTTAGATACTATTTTCATACATATATTAACAACAATATTATTTACTATAATTATTGTCAGATTTTAATAAAGATACTCAGATAAAAATATTTCAATTATGATAGGAATTATATTAATATTTCATTAACTGTTGCGAGTTCACTGCGGGACAAAGGCCTCAAACATGTCCTTCCTCTCTTCTGAGTAATAATAATAATAATAATAATAATAATAATAATAATAATAATAATAATAATAATAATAATGAAAATTATTTAAAAGAAAATGAAACTCTACTCGACCTTTCCTTATCCTTTTTCATCTTATCAATTCAACTTTCAGTAAAAAAATCCATCATTGATATCGTCAAGTAAAAAGAAAATGGGATTGTGAAATAACAATAGAGAGAGAGAGAGAGAGGAGAGAGAGAGAGGAGAGAGAGAGAGAGGAGAGAGAGAGAGAGAGAGAGAGAGAGAGAGAGTGAAATAATCGGGCCAAAATTTCTGACCACAATTTTTCAGAATAGTGTCAAGCTAAAAAAAATTCCTGACAGACTTTTACAGACTTTGTACCAGTTCGATAACCTTTCAAATTGCCTTTTAAGTTCAAACTTTGTAAGAAAAGTATACAATATACCCTCTAATTTATCATAATGACACTCATTTTGAAGAATGGCTGCAGAGTAATAGTATAGGGAAGTATGAAAAATATAGAGAGCAAAAGGTGGAAGTAAAGCGCAAGGTACGTGAGGCAAAGAGGGCAGCTGAGGTGGGGTCAGGGACTGGGTCAGTCATATGAAGAGAAAAAGAAGAAGTTTTGGAAAGAAGTGAAGAGAGTAAGGAAGGCCGGCGCAAGAATTGAAGAGACAGTGAAAGATGGAAATGGAAGGTTGTTAAAAGGAGAGGAGGCAAGGAAAAGGGTGGGCGGAATATTTTGAAAGTTTGCTGAATGTTGAGGATGATAGGGAGGCAGATATAATTGCTGTTCCAGGTGTTGAGGTGCCAGTGATAGGAGATGAGAATGAGAGAGAGATTACAATAGAGGAAGTGAGGAGAGCACTAGATGAAACGAGAGTAGGAAAAGCATCGGGTATGGATGGTGTGAAAGCTGAGATGTTGAAGGAAGGGGGTGTGACTGTACTTGAATGGTTGGTGAGATTGTTTAATGTGTGTTTTGTGTTGTCAATGGTACCAGTAGATTGGGTCTGTGCATGTATTGTACCACTATATAAGGGTAAGGGAGATGTGCATGAGTGTTGTAATTCAAGAGGTATTAGTTTGTTGAGTGTAGTTGGAAAAGTGTATGGTAGAATACTGATTAATAGGATTAAGGATAAAACAGAGAATGCAATCTTGGAAGTACAGGGTGGTTTTAGAAGAGGTAGGGGTTGTATGAATCAGATTTTTACAGTTAGGCAGATATGCGAGAAATATTTAGCAAAAGGTAAGGAGGTGTATGTTGCGTTTATGGATCTGGAGAAAG
>NC_090758.1:40005266-40032083 GCF_036898095.1 Palaemon carinicauda
ACATTATCATCATCATAATCTTCTACAACTATAGACACAAAGGGCCTCGGTTAGATTTTGCCAGTCATCCCTATCTTAAGCTTATCATTCCATACTTCTCTATTCATCCTCGCCTACTTCACACTTCATAGTCCTCAGCCATGTAGGTCTGGGTCTTTCAACTCTTCTCATGGCTTGTCGAGCACAGATAAACTTTTGGTGAACTAATCTCTCTTGGGGAGTGTGAAGAGCATTCCCAAACCATCTCCATCTACCCCTCACCATGATCTCATCCACATATTGCACTCGAGTAATCGTTCTTGTAGTTTCCTTTATAAAATATAGCTATTTAGATAACTAAGAAAGCTGGGTTGAATAAAACATAGAGCTCTGATGTATGAAATAACAGTTAGGTTTGGTAATGATAGAGCGATAATAAAAGAAAATGGCGCTGCGCTAAAAAATAAATAGAGCTAGATTAATTAATACATATTTTTTTTCTTTTTTCTTGCATTTAATGAACCTTATATGATATAAAGAGTTTATTTTGATGATTGTTAAATAAGAGTTTGGATTTTAAAACGCTCTCTCTCTCTCTCTCTCTCTCTCTCTCTCTCTCTCTCTCATTAAGCAGAACCCTTCCAAACTCCAATCACATAATAAATTCTGGGAATTTATGCAATAAAAAGAAACTTGATATAAAAAAAAGTACAATGTTTAATTTTTGGAAAATGACCCAGGACACACACAAATTTTGACATAAGTAATATAAAAAAATGTATATGCATTTATATTAACCTAATTTCTTGATCTTCATTCTATAATTACTCTATCAACATATATGAGCATTTACAGTTGAGATTTAGAATGCTAATATTCCCAGAAGTCAAAGAAGAGCAATATGAAATGATTTTACTTCTGCTCTAAAATCAATCTTAATTAAAATTTAAATCAAAATACTTGAAACTCTCCTTTTATGAAGAATTTTCAGAAAGCTGTTATGATACCTTCGGGGGTTTAGTGATTATTGAAGAAGCAAAAAAAATCAGACCGAACAAATGGAAAGATGGGGAAGCACCGATGATCGGTTAATGTTCATAAAATAATAAGTTTTCAAATCAGGCGTGTGGGTTTATATATATATATATATATATATATATATTTATGTATATATATATATAAATATATATATATATATATATACGTATATATATATATATATATACGTATATATATATATATATATATACATACATACATATATATATACGTATATATCTACATATATATATATATATGTATATATATATATATATATATACATATATATATATAGATAGATAGATAGATAGATAGATATATATGTATATATATATATATATATGTATATATATATACGTATATATATATATATATATATAGATAGATAGATAGATAGATAGATAGATAGATAGATATATATGTATATATATATATATATATACATATATATATATATATATATATGTGTGTGTGTGTGTATATACGTATATATATATACGTATATATGTATATATATATATATATATACATATATATATATATATATACGTATATATATATATATATATATATACGTATATATATCTATATGTATATATATATATATATATATGTATATATATATATATATATATACATATATATATATATATATATACGTATATACACACATATATATATATATATATATATGTGTGTGTGTGTGTGTGTATGTGTGTGCGTGTATCTGTGTATTTTTTCCAAGCCTCTATTTGCTAGGATAAGGGGTTATCATATTTTTTTTTAAATGTAACTGATCTTGAAATATTCTCTATTAGTTACGAATTACTTATCATGTAATTTATTTATTTCTTTATTTTTTTTCGTCACTGGGATATTTTTCCCTTTTTGAAACGGTATTATCCCAAACAGGCTGTTGGTGCCTTGGAATACCTAATAAATAATAATAATAATAATAATAATAATAATAATAATAATAATAATAATAATAATAATAATAATGATGATAATAATAATAATAATACTGTTTAAAATCCATGAAAATATACTTGATATAAACATGTATTTTGTATGTGTATTATAAACTGAATTAAAATATTTCTATGATATCAAATAAAAAAAAAAATAAATCTTTCTCTGGATGAAGTTGAACCATCTTCTAGAAAGTAATATTTTCAGCATTGAATCCTGAATAAATAGTTTTATGCAATGACATATATTTCCATTCTGATTCCCAGGAAAATCAGCTGAGCAATTCCTGGAATTCCTTTTACCTAAACCAATTTTAAACCATTTGGTTTATGTTTTATTATAAGTGTCAAGAAATACATAGGTTAAATTCCTGGATATACGAAATAATTGAGAAATTCTTATTCCGTTCAATTGGATTACAAAATATGTTTTTATTCTTTTCAGTTTTCCCAATATATCAGTCAATTGAAGAATTTCTTAAATTCTATATTTTTTTTTTCGTTCATTTCTAAGATCGTTTTCTCTTCTCAGTGGATGTATTTCTCGTTCAGAAGTATAAAATAATGAATCCTCTTTTGCTTTATAGTTTTCTGAATATTTTTTCAAGCTGTTAGTGTGAATATCTCTATATCTCATATAGCAACTTAAATAAAAAAAAAAAAAAGTAATTTTATGAGAATATATTGAGAGGTGCAACTTAGGCCAATTAAAGGTGAAGTTTTTTTTCCCCTTTTTTTCTTTTTTTCATAATTGAGAACCTAATGATATTAGTGTTTCTCTTAGTTCTTTGATAAATAAATTCCCCCAGTTATTATCTATGTTATTTAGAGGAATTCTCTCACTTAATATTTTGTATAAAGATATACATTATTAATGAATTAATTTTATTCCACCAATCTATAATTTTGATGTCATAAATGGAAAAGCAATTATGAAATTCATTAATTTGTATATGCATTTAGATATTGGCTCTTCATTGCTAAATAGAAGCATTAATTTTAAAATCAGCATTTCTCAACAATTTAATTAATGAAATCAGTACATACGACTTCCTTGTTTGTTCACATCGTTCTCACAATTAATATCTCAAAATACTTAAGGTCAACAAAAATATTTTAATACATTTTCAAGCCAGAATATTGTTCCATTTTTCATCATTTAATAAAGATCTTTGATATGTCTATATTGATTTCAAAGAAATTATTCGATTACATTTGCATCCATTCTACGAGTTTATATTTCAGAATAAAACAAAACAATACACTATTGTGTACAGTATGTATTTAAGAGCTTATTTTAACGTATTTCTAACCAAGAAAAAGCTCTACATACATGCGCATATTTACAAAGGAAAAGATGATAAAGTTTATTTTATAACTAAATCTCTCTCTGTAACGCCCTTATCAACAAACACAAATTCGCAGGTTGATGACGTAGGATGATCAGTCACACGTTGGCGGAAACACAGAAATATGCCTTTTTTTTTATATATATATGATTAGTTTTTTATTAAGATGATGATAAAACACCAAACTCCTTTTGACATATACCTATTATACCATAATTGATTTGGATGTGGAAGGAATAATGTTATTCTCCACCAAAGGAAATTCCATTTGGCAGCGTTGTCCCAAACTAGATCCCACCAACCTCAAATATGATAATGATTGTTACCTTCGTCATTTTTACAGAGTCCTGACTTATTACCATATGATCCAATGAAGAAATGAAATGCTAAACACTTGTATAAATAAACTAGGGTTACTTCCTATAAAATAGGAAAAATTCACATGATTTTCTTATAAAAATATCCATTTATAACTAGGAAACTACAGTTGAACAATTCACCAATTCTCTAGCCTCTACCTTCTAAAAATACTTTTCTTTTTTGGACCCACGTGGTCGTCAAATAATTGACTGTATTAGTTGGGCTAAGGTGCCCTGACGCCATCTATTGGCAGTAAAGTAAAACTTGTTACGATTTACTGAGTGAGCTAGAGGGAGGTCAGGGTTATTAGGCCTTTCTTAATATAATAATCTTGTTATTTTACATATTTCTTACTAACAATGCATTCTATACCATGAAGCATATTATCTCCTGGTCTCGTATAAAGGTAATTAAAATTATATCAAATAACTGTTTAATTATTTTATTTTCTCACTGATTTCAGTACATTTGGTATTCTCTCTGGAGGCACCCCCCCCCCCCGCAATATATACCCTGACCCACAAATGTAATTGAACTAACGATTGTTTGTTGAAGAAAGATGTCTGAATTTTATTGTAAATTTTGCATTTTCCTAATGAGAATTTACTTTTGCTCAGACAACTTTGAACCACAAGTTCCATTGTGTCTGTTTTATAAAGAGATTTTGCCCAAAATAAAGTAAGGAAATTATAATAAGTGAATGATGGAGGTAATTAGCAATTTGGTACTCAACAGCTATCGCCATCTATTAGCCATGAAAGTACTCAATGTGTAGAGCTATTTAATCCTTGCGTTCTGGAGTCTTCCATGAAGTATTTATGGTAGATAATGGCCTAAATTTCGTCCTTGACTGGAAGTGAATATGATTTATACTTGCTTCACATATTTTCATATGAGTATCAATCTATCTCCCTTTTTCAATGGATAGGATCATTCACATGAATGCCTTCTTTTGACCGTAGGTAGAAAATCTCGGGGTCTGTTCAAACACGGAGAAGCTTATGTTAACTGAAAGACAATTTCAGGATTAGTTTCCTTTAATTAAGGCATTATAATTCTTGATTTCTATAAGAAAAAAAAATCTGTATTTAGGCCGTGGTTTATGATTTTTATATGTGAAATGCAGTTACTATGTATTAATAAAATAATCAAAGCAGATGCCAATATTCTGTAATCGAATAGTAGAAACTTATCCACCGACCAAAAACCTCAAGTTTAAACAGAATCTATTTATGTCAATATAAAAAACGTTGTCAACTATTTACAGGTAAAATTATTATTATTATTATTATATATATATATATATATATATATATATATGTATATATATATATGTATATATATATGTATATATATATATATATATATATCAATTCTTTATTGAATGTCTCGTGATATATTTACCACATTCGAAATATAAACTATAATTTTGACACAAATAAATGCCATTGGTTATATAATATAACCTTCAGCTGCATTAAAAATCTCTCTCTCTCTCTCTCTCTCTCTCTCTCTCTCTCTCTCTCAGTGTTTAAAATCTAAATATTTGACATATGAATTTCACAAAGCTCAACATTGAACTGCATAAATATGGATGGCATAACTCAGATGGATGCTGTAATGCTGGGAGAGGCGTATCTCATACATATGAGTCATTATTTCCATCAAATATGTATGGCGTATGATTGAGCAGATTATGTATGTATTATTGGTAAATATCCATTTGCACACTAATGGAATATCAAACATATAAGGCATTCAACCGTAATTTCAAAATATTTATTTCATGAAGACGCAAGACATGAAAATGTCATGAAACTCAGATTGAATGTTCAGATATAGAAGGAAAATCATTACCAAGTTTAGAATGTAATGGAAGACTAATTATTGGCAATAATGAACTAGGAAATAAATTCACAAATGTATTTGACAGTTGTGCCATGTTACAAAATCCCCGAATATTTGGACCATTAATGAATTCTCGTTCATTATGTTTTTCATTTGATTAAATCCTGAGTAATTTTGCAAACTCATAAGTTTAATTATGTATAATGTTCTTTGACATACATACGTTGTTTTTTGCTTAATTCTTAATCCATATCTATTTAGTATTTGTGTGTTTCAATAAAATTTTATGTAGAACTCCCAAAGGTTCAAACTTGCTGCAAATGTTTTTATGTTGAACAGGCGGACATAAGTCTTTTTATAGTTTATATATGAAATAAATATTTTTATGTTGTTACTGTTTTAAAATATTTTATTAATTGTTAATTATATCTCATATTCCTTATTTATTTACTTATATCCTTTACTCACTGGCCTTTTTCGTGTATTAGCTTAGCTAATAAAAATAATGGTAACAATAATAACAACAACAACAACAACAACAACAACAACAACAACAATAATAATAATAATAATAATAATGATAATAATAATAATAATAATAATAATAATAATAATAATAATAATACATCGTTTTTGAGAGAGGTATAGACCCAAAAAGGCGATTTATCGGATAACTAACTTTATGTAGCTATATATATATATATATATATATTATAGATATATGTATATATATCTTTATATATATATATATATATATATGTATGTGTATATATATATATATATATATAATCATACATACATATATACATATATATATATATATATATGTATATATATATATATGTGTGTGTGTGTGTATATATGTATATCTATATACATATATATATATATATATATATACATATATATATATATATATATATAAAACTGGTAGGCGAGAATGACCATGAATGGGAGGTAAATCAGTTGTTGTTTGCGGATGATGCTGTACTGGTAGCAGACACAGAAGAGAAGCTTGACCGACTAGTGACAGAATTTGGAAGGGTGTGTGAGAGAAGGAAGTTGAGAGTTAATATGGGTAAGAGTAAGGTTATGAGATGTACGAGAAGGGAAGATGGTGCAAGGTTGAATGTCATGTTGAATGGAGAGTTACTTGAGGAGGTGGATCAGTTTAAGTACTTGGGGTCTGTTGTTGCAGCAAATGGTGGAGTGGAAGCAGATGTACGTCAGAGAGTGAATGAAGGTTGCAAAGTGTTCGGGGCAGTTAAGGGAATTGTAAAAAATAGAGGGTTGGGCATGAATGTAAAGAGAGTTCTATATGAGAAAGTGATTGTACCAACTGTGATGTATGGATCGGAGTTGTGGGGAATGAAAGTGATGGAGAGACAGAAATTGAATGTGTTTGAGATGAAGTGTCTAAGGAGTATGGCTGGTGTATCTCGAGTAGATAGGGTTAGGAACGAAGTGGTGAGGGAGAGAACGGGTGTAAGAAATGAGTTAGCGGCTAGAGTGGATATGAATATATTGAGGTGGTTTGGACATGTTGAGAGAATGGAAAATGGTTGTGTGCTAAAGAAGGTGATGAATGCAAGAGTTGATGGGAGAAGTACAAGAGGAAGGCCAAGGTTTTTGTGGATGGATGGTGTGAAGAAAGCTCTGGGTGACAGGAGGATAGATGTGAGAGAGGCAAGAGAGCGTGCTAGAAATAGGAATGAATGGCGAGCGATTGTGACGCAGTTCCGGTAGGCCCTGCTGCTTTCTCCGGTGCCTTAGATGACCGCGGAGGTAGCAGCAGTAGGGGATTCAGCATTATGAAGCTTCATCTTTGGTGGATAATGTGGGAGGTTTGGCTGTGGCACCCTAGCAGTACCAGCTGAACTCGGTTGAGTCCCTGGTTAGGCTGAAGGAACGTTGAGAGTAGAGGTCCCCTTTTTGTTTTGTTTCTTTGTTGATGTCAGCTACCCCTCAAAATTGGGGGAAGTGCCTTTGGTATATATATATATATATATATAACATATATATATATATATATATATATTCATACATACATACATACATACATACATATATATATATAATACTATATATCTGCTCCTCGTTGGTGTCCTGTGTCTCGTACAGAATCTTGTTCCATGGCTTCCTCAAAGTTATTAAAGAAAGAAGTTGATCCTTAAGATAAATTAAATCAACAGCGCGCGAAGTTCGGAGTGATTTTCCAATGATCTCGTACATGACTACCTACAATATCAGACTGATTATGTACGATTTCGAACTGTCTACCTACCAGGCTGTGTGAGCCAGTCCACATATAAAAATAAAGTAATTTTGATTTTTCCTAAATCGACTTCGGATAGCCTAGGTAAAGCCAGTAGAACATCAGACTGAATATGTAGCATCTCTGATTTGCGTTTGTCTGGTCGCTGGCAGAAAACATTTACCGTCCGAGTTTTGACGATGTTATATGAATCCGATGTGTAACCCCAATCAGGTTGATTGGAGTCTGGGGGCAGTTATGATACGCGTTGAATGGTAGAAGAAGAGAGAGAAAGCGTTATTCTTTATATGTAGCTGTGTTACAGTAGACCTACTCATGAAATTCTGAAAAACTTTACTCGATATATTTATACCTTTTTTTTTTATTTCAATCATTGTGATGTGAATTATAAACCCAATTACGCAGTGCTCATTTTATGAAAGAGTTAAAAGTGTTTGTAACTCTGGTATTATAAATACCGCTTTTAGTGAAAGCAAAATTAAATGGAGGAGGTAACAGGTAGAGCAATGTAGTAGCAACAGAAGCAATATTAGATTCGATACAAACTACGAAATTGGATTATACATGAAATTATTCATCATATTTTCAAAGTAAATTTCAAATCATTTATCATTTATTTTATTCATTGAATTACTGTTAAATCCTGTTTAAAGAGTTCAACTTAACCTCTTCCTAGGAAGGACGTTTGCGTCAATGTCCAACCAGGAGTGAAACTGGGTTTAGATACATCGATTGAAATAAGTCAAACAGTTTTGTGATAAAGTTTAGGTATCCGAACTGTCGTGGTCCTTTTGTGTCCTCTACGACTGGAGAAATAAAAAAAGAAGTGAGCGAGTTTTTTCAGCTTTTTTCGTTACTGGATCGTATTTCTCCAGACAGGTAAAGTCGACGAAGGACAACACAGATTCTGTAATCATTTGCTTTTGTAACTGATAAAAAGGTTTTTGTCTTTTTTCAAAAAGTTTTGGAGGAATTAAAGCGTCCGAATTCTCTCTCTCTCTCTCTCTCTCTCTCTCCTCTCTCTCTCTCTCTCAGACGCAAACACACTAGCGCGTTTGTGAGCGCTCAAACAAAATTTTGTATTAGTTCGCACTGACCCAGACTAACTAAATTCTTATCAATATAATGATTTATTCTTTTATTTTCCACAAAAAAAAAAATCTTATACGTCTCGTTTTAACAGCTACTGGATGTTCTTAACACTTTAAAACTGTTAATCTATTTTTCTATGCGTTCAAAGGACGTAGAAGAAATCATTATCATTAACCTTTAAGGGGAATTACAAATTTCAAATGCTATATATATATATATATATGTATATATATTATATATATATATGTATATGTATATATATATATATATGTATATATATATATATATATATATACATACATATATATATATATGTGCATACATATATATAAATATATATATATATATATATATGTGTGTGTGTGTGTGTGCTGTATAGGAGCTAATATATCGAATTGAAGAGTATACGTGCATGACATGAAATACGTAGACACACAAAAATATGACAACAAAGCAGTTAAACTTAAATTCATTATTGATATCCTAACATAATGCTTAATGTAAAATGCTGATGGCTAATCACCTATGAAATAAATAACTCCTTCATCAGCTGTTAATTGAAATGTAATTATGGGTGTTAATGAAGAAGCGATGGATTCTACACCTGTTTGAGACATGTATGTGATAATACAGACTTCGATGACATTGCAACTTGGATACGTTCTTCATTTCTATAAACATCCTTTAGAAGACTCCTCTCCTGTTTTCTATCATTTCTATTTATTACTGAGTTTTAGGGGAAACTACGATTTAAAAGATTTTTTAAATGATTAAGGCTGTCAATGACAATTATATGTGTCTTTTATACAAATGATTCATTGAATATATCTTTCAATTTTGATCTCAATGTTGAAACATCCCAATAAGATATACCCACATTTTCTTGCCACATATCTGCTTACTGATGATGAAAAGTGCTGATATTTCACTCCAAACTCTATCTTTATTTCAAAAAAGCTAAAACAGATACTAAAATACACCCCATATCTATTCATTCAGTCCCATCGATGTGCTTTGGACCAATTTTCCATCTGGAAGGGCAATGCTAATGGTATCTCTTACATTCTTTCAGTGAATGTTATTTCAATAGGTATTGCCTCACGTTCAAAGGAATTTCGTATTTCATTTTCAATATGGGATACATACGGTTGAGAAATATATATATATATATATATATATATATAAAGAGAGAGAGAGAGAGAGAGAGAGAGAGAGAGAGAGAGCTTTTAAGATCAATGTTTGTAAGCAACGTATAAAATGCCTTTTTCATGTGCATATATATATATATATATATATATTTATATATATATATATATATATATATATATATACAGTATTTACACACAAACACCGACTAGTCACACACATACACACACATCATCTACTTCATTTGTTTAATAACATGATAATAATCAATGTTAAATGCTGTTAAAATCAGGTGGCCAATTGCCTTTAAAAGTAAGTAAACCTTCACCAGCTGTTGATAGAAATGTAATTGAATGACCTAATGAAGTATTGAGTGATTTTACATCTGTTTGTGACAGGTGTTTGAAAATACAGACTTCGTTAACTGTGTAACTTGAACCTGTTCTTAATTGGACTATCAAATGTCATTGGCATTTGATTTCAACATCATTTTGAAGACTCGTGTATCCTTTTCTGTCTTCTCTCTCTCTCTCTCTCTCTCTCTCTCTCTCTCTCTCTCTCTTCCAATCCAATGGCCCCTAATGAATTGATATCCGTTGCCGGGGTATCTGTTTCAAAGCGTTATATCTTTGCGCCTTTTATCTCCCGTAATGAAATTGGAAGAGATATGAAATAACTTTGCACTGTGCTACACTTCCTTTTTGAATTACAGGGACATTCAGTGCAATGGGAACTTCCTTGGGGAGACTCGTATATGTGATGACAATTCCAATAACGAATTTGTATCATGTGGCATTTGTTCTATTCCCTGTAAAACACTTTGTAATAAAGTATTCGGGATTTTCATGTTACACGTTACCCTTCGTAGTCATAAATAAATTGAAGAACAGGTTTCTATCACGTTGAATATAACTCCCTATAGTAATTGCATCATTAATCACTAGAATTATAAAGGTATTATCAATTAATTCTCTAATTGTATCAATAAATGGCTGGCGTTTGAATAAAGATGCTGTTTAACATAAGATTGCGGTAGATTTTGGTCCAACTGGGGCCAAAACTATGAATAATATATCTCTTTGATAATACGGATCTCATTTGCGTATAAAAATACAATGATGATGGTAATATAATATAACATAAATAACAATAGTAACAATATTTTTTTTTAATTATAATAATTCCAATGATAGCAATAATGGGAATATATCTAATAAATAAATTATACTTTATGTTTTAGTAGTTACGGAAGTTCTAAGGTGGAAATAAGCCTCTAAATGGAAAGAAGACTCGATATAGATATTTATAAGAACGAGAAGAATTATTCAGTGATAATTAAGGTTGTGTGATATTTACTGTGAAGCATAAATTATTATTATTATTATTATTATTATTATTATTAGTATTATTATTACTTGCTAAGCTACATCCCTAGCTGGAAAAGCAGGATGCTATAACCCCAGGGGTCCAACAGGGAAAATAGCCCAGTGAGGAAAGGAAAAAGAGAAAAATCAAATATTTTTAGAGGAGTAACATCATTAAAATTAATATCTACTATATAAACTATAAAAAAACATTAACAAAACCAGAGGAAGAGAAATTAGATAGAATAGGGTGCCCGACTGTACCCTCAAGTAAGAGAACTTAAACCCAAAACAGTGGAAGACCATCATACAGAGGCTAGGGCACTACCCAAGATTAGAGAACAATGGTTTGATTTTGGAGTGTCCTCCTAGAAGAGTTGCTTACCATAGCTAAAGAGTCTCTTCTACCCTTAGCAAGAGGAAAGTAGCAACTGAACAATTTCAGTACAGAAATGCCTTGGGTAAAGATGAATTGTTTGGTAAACTCATTGTTGTCAGATGTATGAGGACAGAGGAGAATATGTAAAGAATAAGTCAGAATATTCGGTGTATGTGTAAGGGAATGGAAAATGAACCGTAACCAGAGAAAAGGATCTAGTGTTGTACTGTCTGGCCAGTCAAAAGATGCCCTAACTCTCTAGTGGAAGTATCTCAATGGGTGGCTGGTGGCCTGGTCAATCTTCTACCTACTACAATTCTTTGAGTTTGTAGTTATTATCATTTTGAAATAAAGATTAAATTAGTTTGTTTTATTTTGAATAACACTAACTAGACGATCTAATTAACAAATTGATTTTTATTGAATTATAAAGTGAAATAAATTTTGTCTTATCCAAATAACTCTGCGTAATCTATTGTTGATGTTTAACATTAAATAAACACATTTATTTTATCACTAACAATAAAAGAAAATAATCATTGAAATAGAATCGAAGATATTAAACTTGTAAACCAATTTATGTTTAACCTAATGTTGTAAAATCAGAATCTCATAAAATATTTAACCAGATACAAATGTCCTCAGATCATTCTATATCACTTTGTGAATACCTGATTAGGTTCACTGAAAATCTCATTCAGATTCAATAATTTAACTACGTTGATTTTTATTTTTTTCTGTTGCGGGTGTCTCTCTCTCTCTCTCTCTCTCTCTCTCTCTCTCTCTCTCTCTCTCTCTGATAGTAATTTCACGCTTCTGAAATTAACCTTTTGATAATGATTCAAGGAACATTATCCCAAGGAGAGAGAGAGAGAGAGAGAGAGAGAGAGAGAGAGAGAGAGAGAGAGAGAGAGAGATATTAGATATTCTAGATCAAAATAAATTGTTTAAATTTGACTGTCAACAATCGAGCCGTGTGTGTGTTTGTCTGTTTATGCATTTTTTATGCTAGAATACCTATCCCCAATAAATGAAAGCCAACGAAATATAGTCATCCTAACCAGAGTTTCATAGTAATTGAATAAGAGCGTATGAATCCCAGAGGCACCGCTGCCACATCCAATATTCTTTCAATGGGCTTCAAAGTTCATTGGAGCTTCAAAAACTCTGTCCATTCCAGAGATACAAAACTTTTCTCTCACACGATACTATATATAAGGATTCATTATAGATTGACTAAAATAATAATGTTATGGATAGCTATATCTGAATCTACTTTAATATCTTAATCCCATAATAATGATTAATTTGAAAAATAGCAAAACAGTAACCAAGAGAACATAATTTCCAGCGAGTATAACAATAACCATAATTAAGAATAACATTGTTTACAGTATCTTACAATATTCATTGAATATTCATAGTTTACCTTTAATAACAATTTACTCAAAATTAATAAAGATTAATATAAGGCTAATTTTATATCTCTAAGTTATAAGACTCGAATGACGACAGGAAACGATGGATTCCAGAAGGTCAGCAATACATCTTCCAGGACAGTTTTAAATGTAAAAGATGTCAATGAGGAACACAGCTTTTGATGATATTTGATCTTCCAACGTATCGTAGTTTTCTACTGAAATTTAATAGCATTGTAAACTGTCCCAGAAAAAAAAATCTCAATAAGAGCTAGTGTTGATTCTTTATAAGTCTCTCCTAATGCGTCACTCATTCCACTCACTTTTATACGGGGACCCGTTTTCTCGAAAGTTCCTCATGCCTTTTAAATCGTCCAGGTGGGGCTATGCTGTATAACGCAATAAGGTAAGCGGGAGACATCAGAGGCTTTTGTTCCAAAATACAAAGCATTTTTTTAGTTATAATCGTTATAATGTTTTAATCTTATTATCATTTAATATGTCAAAAAAAAAAAAAAAACATTCTGCTGGACATAAAACATAATATTGATAAAATTAGTCTACATATAACAAAGAATATTCGAATACAATGACTTTTGTGAGACCTTCGTTATTGTGGTTATCATTAACCTTTAATAAATTAGATATGTGCTATAATATTAGGTTATATACATAGGATAAGAAAAAACTATCTATAACACAATATGTGTATGTGTATGCACGTTTGTATGTATATGTTCAATACGATTCTGTGCATATATGATTGATTTTAAGTACCATATACATCTATTAGATAGGAAAAGCTTTGGTATACAAAGTTAATTTCACCTTTGATGTGAAATAGGTAACACCATAAGTACAGATAAAAATATGATCTCATCTTTCATTTCATTTGCTAATATAACTACTTTTTCTGTCAAAATATTTACAACATAATGATAAAAATTGGTGAAACTCTTCCTTCAACTTTGTATTAATCAGAATACAGAAGATGAACGTCCCGGGGATGGAGGTTCCAGCGAAAACCTATCCATTTCTTACCTTTGATATACTTTAGACCAATTTCACATCTGGGTGATCAGCTTGGACGAGGCCAAAGGAAAAATCAATTTGTGAAGCTATTGTTTGGTTTACTTTTGGAGAATGGGATATTATTCATTCTCTCTCTCTCTCTCTCTCTCTCTCTCTCTCTCTCTCTCTCTCTCTCTCTCTCGCTTTCAAGTAACAGATTAAAAGCTGATTTAGCAAAAGGAGATTCAAGGAATTTTGACAACCTCGGTTTAGAGAGATTCGTCAAATGGATCGAGGAAATTGCTTCAGAGTTTAGCATCCATTAACTTGGTGAGAGCAAATACTGATCATATTTTTCAAAGAGTTTTCTCTTACTGACTCAAGTAGTTAATAATATTGAAGCCTTTTTAATGTTTTATTTTTATTACCTTTATCTTTCCGAATCATTCGACTATTAATGCTTTTAAATTTTCATTTTCAATTCATAATTTTGCAATGTTGTATTCACACAAAAGATCAATTCTAGGGACTGGCTGACTCTGATTAATCACAAAAATCCCTTTTGTCAAAACTGATGCAAAATAAGATGAAATGACAGTAATATAACTATTGCAATTCGCTTATTTGTTTGGTCACGGTTTTTAATTCTAGGAATTAAATCCTTATAATCTTATTGCTATATAGAAAAATACACATTTGAAATCTATTGATAATAACCTTTAGAAACATCTTTGTATTTTGCAACTTTTATAGTTCGGAGTCAATATTGTCTCTGAAACTTCAAAACTAAAATTAGCTTTGTTTGAAAATTTTGCTTACGATATCTTATTACTGTTTATTGAATTTAATGTTTCCTAATACCCAGTTATTTACCATGTTAAAAAAAACATATGTATTAAGATGCAGGAATTAGTGAGAGATGTTTTAAATAAATAGCTAAAAAAAAAAACTATGAGCCAAAAACACCATTGACTGTTTATAATCCTTATATTGATAATGTTTTATCAAAATAATGGACTGAAGGTAATATAATCTAATTTCGCTGTTAACGTTTATATGGTACTACTACTACTATTACAACTACTACTGCGGCTACTATTCACTACTCCTACTACTACTACTACTACTACTACTACTATTTTATCATTATTATTATCATTAGTAGTGGTAGTGGTAGTTTTATAAAGTATGTAATTATTATTATTATTATTATTATTATTATTATTATTATTATTATTATTATTATTATTATTATTATTATTATCATCCTGGGGCTTTAGAAAAAAGGATCGATCAATGAAATTTTTATTCCATTTTATTTATCTATTTTTTTTTTTAACTTCATGACTATGTAATATAGAGATATCATTTCCATTTGATCCGAACCTATCCAAATCTGTTTTCTTAGTTCTCAATATATCTGATAAAAAAAAAATGGCAGTTTTCTCTCCTGTCAATTGATGCAGAATAAAACTAAGTGACATTTGGGGGAATTTAACCAAAATGAATTCATTTCAGGTTTTATATTTTTCCTCATTTTGGTCGATAATTGTCAATATTTATCTATTCATTTATTCACTATTTATTCATTTATTTATTTAATTACTATTTTTTTTTTAATGGAATATTATGCCAGTGTAAATCATTGACATGGGTTGGAAGCCTTGTGGTATATTCAATTTAATGATATATATTTAGACATTCAATTAGTTATCAGTTTCATTTGCTAGTTAATTACACAAAGGGTTGTTTTTAGATCCTGTCTTAATTCATGGACATCTGATTTAGTTACACATTCAAAATAAATGTTACTTTTATTCGACAAAATAAGGACGTTCAATGATTTCAACGTAGCAAAGGGAAATGCAATTATCTCAATTATCTAAATGCGTTGCAATAAAATAGTGTTTTAGTTAATGGATCGTCATAGCAAAAAGGAACCAGTGTGCATTATGTTACATTAAACTGATCAGATGTATTAATATCTTTTTAATCTCTGCATTTCACATCAATTCTATTTGATAAAATCAGAATATGCTAATGTTTGAATCTTCATTTGGTCATCTGGTTTTCATAATTAACATCTCAATGTATTTTATGTCCAAAATGTTATATCAACCACTTTTAATAGCATCAACTAATTTCTAATTTCAAATTACCTTTAAAGTCTCAAAATCTTTGTCATAGTGACTATTTGTTTACATTTAAAATAAATTCACTTTATTTCATTATCAATTACTATATCATATATTTCGTGTTTTTTCTCCAAAGAAGCTTAGATTCCACATCATGTTGAATGTGTCAAGGAATTATTAATTTTGTGAGTTTACATTTCAGAATAAAATGAAAAACATACATCATTGATTATGATATGTATTTAAGGGCTTCCTTTCACCCATAATAAACCAAGAACAGCTTTACTGATATACATCAATTCTCTAAGGAAATGATGATAAGGTTTATTTTATAAGTAATTTACACTCAGGAACGCCCTTCTCAACAAATACAAATTCGCAGGAAGACGACGCAGCACAGTAGATAGACGTTGGCGAAGACACAGAAATATTCCAGTTTTCCATTTTGTTATTCGATTTGTTAATGTTGATTACGCTGATGATAATATCAAATTACACCGTAATCATACACCTTTTGACATATAACGGGTTTTCATTAAATTGTTTGAATCTGTGATGATTAATGTTATTCTCCACCTAAGGAAATTCCATTTGGCAGCGCTGTCCCAAACCCGTCCCACCAGCCTTAACTATAAGGATGGTTGTTACCGGGGTCATTTGTATAGGGTCATGCCTTATTATCTATTTGATCTAATGAAAAAATTAAATTTTAAACACTTTTATGAGTAAACTCGGGTTACTTCCCATAATATAAGAGAAAATTCACACGATTTTCTGATAAAAATATCCGTTTATAATGAGGAAACTACAGTTGCACAATTTATCAATTTTCTAGCCTCTTACCTTCCTGAGATACTTTTCGTTTTTGGACCCACGTGGTCTTCAAATAATTGACTAAATTAGTTGGGCTATGGTACCTCTGATGCCATCTATTGGTATTAAAGTAAAACTCTTTACGATTTAAGGGAGGGAGCAATGGGAGTCTGGTTATTATGCCTTTCGTAACGTAACTATTTTGTTATTCTACGTACTTCTTACTATTAATGCATGTTATACCATAAAACGTATTAATTATCTTTTGGTTTCGTAAAAATGTAATTAAAATTAGACAAAATGACCGTTTAATCACTTGATTTTCTATTGGAATTCAGTACATTTGGCATTCTGTCTCGTATGGCCCCATACTTGGCCAGACCCATAAATATAATTAAACTAACGATAGTTTCTTGAAAAAACATGTCTAAAACTTATTGTGAAATTGGCAGTTTCCTAAGAAGAATTTAGCTTTGCTCAGGTAACAATGAGCCACAAGTTCACTTTTGCCAGTTTTATGGTAAACTTTTGCCCAGAAATAAAGTAATGAAAATCATAATGAGGGAATTAGTAATTTGATACTCTACAGCTAACGCCATCTATTGGTCATAGAAATAAGCGGTGTGTGTGTGAAGCTTTTTAATCCTTGGGTCGTGGAATCTTCCATTGCGTATTTTTTGTTAGGAAATAGCCTAATTTACCTACTTGATGGGAATGGAAGATAATTTATACTAGTTGCACGTATTCTATAAGAGTGTCATTATCAATTTACCCTCTTTTTCATTTCGGTAAAGCTACATGTGCTGCCATATTTTGGCATGATGTAGGAAGACTCTGATTTTGTTCAAATTCGGAAAAGCGCTTGAATGCTAAAACATACTTTAATTATTAGTTACTTATAAATTAAAAATCTTAACTTCGGTGATACTATTATCCTTCTGATTTTCTTATGGTGAATATATATAAAATACAGATATGTTTGCTAAAATACATAGAACAGATCCCAATATTCGGCAAGAAAATGGTTGAAACTCAAAATAAAAACTCCAACTTTAACCCAAATTTATTATTGTTAATATTAAAGATGTGGTCAGCTAATTATAAGCACATTTATCATTGAAATCAATCCTGTAATAAATGTGTCTTGTTCGATTGACTGCATTCGAAATATAACCGATAATTATAACACAACCAAATGCCATTGGTTATATATCACCTGCAGCTTCATTGAAATTCATCTTTATACACTCTCTCTCTTTCTCTCTCTCTCTCTCTTCCAAATCAATGTATGAAATCAAAATATTTGTCATCGGAGTTTCACAAAAACCAACATTGAACTGACCATTTGCAAATACTATTCATGAACAACGCAAGCTTCAATTTAGGTAGAGTAGATATAGGCCTATACAAATCACTCATGTATCATCACAGCGTCGAGAGCTTCACATGATATACACTTTAAGGATGCATAACTCAGATCAATACTGCAATGGTGGGAGATGGGCATCTCATACATATGAATCATGAATCTCATGAAATTTGTATGATGTATGATTGAGCAAACGATCTATTTATATCATTCGTGAATATCTGTTAACACCAAAATAGAACATTCAATATATAAGACATTCAATCATAACTTATAAATGTTTACTTCGTGAAGACCCAATTGATGAATATACGATGCAATTCCAATCTTCTGCTCAGATATGAAAGGAATATTATCATCGATTTCAGAATGCAATTGAAGTCTAATTAAGGGCAATAATGAATTAGAAAATGATTTCACAAATATATTTGGCAGGTTTGCCATGTTACAGAATCGTTATGTTTTTCTTTTGATTAAATCGTGAGTAATTTTGCAAAAACTCAAGTTCACTTATGTGTAACTAGATTTTACATTTTACTGTGGTATTGCTTAAATCCTAATCAATATCTACAAAGTATTTGTGAATGTTTTAATGAAATTGAATGTAGCATGATGTGCCATGGAGAGGTATGATAAAAAAATGAGTAGTCAAATAACTATCTGTATTTAACATAAAAGAAAGGTAGTCTATTTGTATTTACCAAAAGGGTCTCATAAATCTGGCAATTGCATGTGTACATTGAACGAACGGCTTTAAACTTTTTGGTTGACCATATTTACAGCATATATGCGGTTACAATCCTGAAATCCTGTGCTGAGAAATGCGTTGTTTATGGGACCAGTTACAAAATGGTTTCATTAACCAGGTGTTCAGGGTGAAGGCATCATCTTCCCCCAAAGTAAAATGAAATGTGGATACCCTCCTTATCATTAGGAAAAGATTCAGGTTCTGTAGAGTGTAAAGTATCTTCCTCAATGGTTTGCTTTAGAGATGTAGACGCAAAAACCGCTGCATCTGAATGGCTATCAGTGTGTCGAATATCAACATTGAGAAATTTATAATTATCATCAACTAAATCCAGGAAAACAATGTAGAAAATGTTCTTGCAGTTGAAGAAGAAACTAACACTTTTGGGAGGTGTACAAAGGCCTATATGTTTGTCGTCTATGGCTCCCAGATAGTTACATAAATTCTCTTTCCTGTAAATCAAGCGCGCTATTTACTTCCATCCTTCTGGGGTTGTTGGGCATGTAATTAATTCTTCAGCATGCTCATCGATGATAGCTTTATATACTTCTGAAACAACTATAGAGACGGTGTTGTGAGCAACTCTAAAGCCATATGTTAGGTAAGGCCGGGTGATGACTAACTTCAATCCAGGTGACAAAGCCTACCTGTAATTTTTATCCAGATTTGTGATCCTTTCTGGAAGTTCTATGAATAAAGCAAGACTCGTCCTGACACAGTTTGTAAAAGTTTGAACATCTTCAAGGCTTAGTTCTGTTATCAGATGATATTGCCCAATCATAGGTCTGTTCTGTAGCCAAGGTATAACCGGGAAAGATATAAGTTAGAAACAGTATGTTTAAAAGGTGCATAAAAGATAAGTCATGGGTAATAAATGTAATCTACCAAGATGTTCTGTTGTTTTTTTTTTCTTTTCTTTCTGGGGCTCTTCTCTTTCTTTTTCATCTTTATCATAGTGTAGGAGATAATCAGACATATGAACATCGTAGATCTAGAAAAATTCAATTCTGTAGATATCCGTCTATCACTCAGTGGATTTATTTCGATGTGTAGGGTGGCAACTAAAAAGTCCAAATGGTGAGTTGAAAATACAGCAATTCCTTTTACGCACATTTGACGATATACGAAACTCTACACAGTTGTAGGCAGCAGCCAGGCATAATCCGGATTGAAATTTTGTAAATAATCAGGCGACAGTTTATTATCTATATGCAGCTGTACACCATCAAATAAAACATGCAAGAATACAGTGTATGTAGCGTGAGATGTCTCTTTGACAGATTTCATGAACAACTATAGAGAAGGTGTTGTAAGCAACTCTAAAGGCATACTGTAAAGTCTTATAAATGACCCTGTTTCTAGGTATGCCAGGGTATGACTAACTTCAGTCCAGGTGACAAAGCCTACATGTAATTTCTGTTCAGATTTGTGGTTTTCATGAATTAGCTCTGTTATCAGGTGATTTTGTCCAATCATAGGTTTCCTCTTTAGCTAAGGTTTCACCTGGAAAGATCTAAGTTAGAAACATAACACTATGTTTAAAAGGTGAATAAAAAAAAAATCATGGATACTAAATGTAACCTACCAAGATGTTCTGCTGTTTTTTTTTTTTTTTTGAGAATCTTATCTTCTCTTCATCATCTTTATCAGAATATGAGAGATAATCTGCAATATGAGCACAAGTTTTCTGTAGTAGTAGCAGAATTAATTTCTGTAGAAATTTGTCCATCACACAGTGGATCAGTTTCGATGTTTACGGTGCGAAGACAAGAGTCTAAATGATGATTAAGCAATTCCTTTGGTGCACCTTTGACGCCATACGTAGCTGTACGGAGCTGTACGCAGCAACCAGGTGTCATCTGATAAGAAATTTTACTTCTTATCTGCTATACAACTTATTGTCTATCTGCAGGTATAGGCCATCAAAGATAACATGCAAGAACATATGTCACGTGAGATATCTCTCTGCAGGGCCACTGTGACAGTACAATGCCATTACATAGCTGCACAAGGTCATGCGAGCCAATACGTGGGGACCAGTAAGTGGTCAGTGCATAATCTAAAACGCCACCCTACGTACTATTCAGTAGCGAAACTGCTATGACTCCGCCAGACTGATTGTATTTTATTAATTTTCAGGAATTGGCCCACATACATCTTACTGGCGTCAGCAGTTATCAGCATTCATACGGTCAGTGCGGGATCACTTACCCATCCAATGAGAAACCCCTTTATACCCATTTCACACCGACTTTCGGAAAACCTCGTACAGGTTCGGACGGGAAGTTTTGGGGCCGCCCGCAACCATCCGAACTGGAGTCCGAGATTGTACGTATATAGTCCAATACTGTGCATGGCTTTACGAATACTACGTATTCAGTGTGATGTGACGCATTGTAGTACAACTTTTTCCGAGATTGTTTTGAAGTCGATTTCAGAAAAATTAATCATGTATAATTTTTGGCCGTGGACTAGCTCGTGCAGTCTGGTACACAATCAGTCAAAAATTATGCGTAATCAGCCCGAAAGTGTATGTATTCACGTACGAGGACTATTGCGTAACCACTCCGAACTCATCCCAGGTTGCGCGTAGTTGATCTAATTTATCTCAAAGTCCAGCTTCCTTCTTCCATGTGAACCTTTATGTGGCCTCAATACTTTCTCAGTGCGTCACTGGTAGGCCAACTCTCCGGTCACCCGACATACAGCCATGACCACGACAGATTGATTGTATTTTCCTTTTTTGATTTCTTTACCGACTCAGCCATCAGGTGTGAAACCCCAATTTGGGTGATTAGTATCTGATGGATGTTGCATTGAAGAAAGAAGTGAGAGTTTTCCTCAATGCTTACAAACTCATAAGTTCTTTTTACCTTTTTTCTTTCGATTATTTTGATATGAAACCGATTAATCATTGTTCATATTTCGATAAAATAAAAAGGGTTATTAGTACCGGTATTATTAATAATAGTACCATTATTAATAGAAGGATAATAAATTGGATGTGGTAATAACAGGAGCAATATATTAGCAACAAAAGCAGCGTTAGTATTAGAAAAGGACCAAACTGGATATACAGAATTATTCACTATATTTTCAATATTTAAACCATATATCATTTATTCGATTCATGGTTTAATGTCAAATCATGTCAACAAGTTCAACTTAACGTCTCCCGACGAAGGATAATCTCCGGCAATGTTCAGCCAGGAGTCAAACTGGGTTAGGGTACATCGATTGATATAAGTCGGGAAGTTTTGGATAAACTTTAGGAATCCGAGCTGCCGGGGACCATTTTTGTCTTTTAAGAATAGAAAAAAAAAGTGGACACATTTTTTCTGCCTTTTTCGTTGGTGGATCATATTTCTCCAGGCAGGTAAAGCCGGACATTGGACAAAGCACAACAAAGATTCAGTAATTATTTGCTTTTGAAAATTGCTAAAAATGATTCAGTTTTCTGAAGAGTTTTAGAGGAATTACAGCGTTTCGAGTTCTCTCTCTCTCTCTCTCTCTCTCTCTCTCTCTCTCTCTCTCTCTCTCCTCTCTCTCTCTCTCTCCTCTCTCTCTCTCTCTTCGGAGAATGCATCTCATTGATTAATAGCGGCCTAATAAGTGGTTCTTTTAGGCAACAATGCTTTTCTTCTTCTTCGAAGATTCATAGTCTTCCGATACCTGATCAATTGGTTTGGGACCATCTGTTGTTTGTTTCTACGAGAGAGAGAGAGAGAGAGAGAGAGAGAGAGAGAGAGAGAGAGAGAGAGAGAGAGGAGAGAGAGAGGAGAGAGAGCAACATGCAACGCTTCCAAGTTGGTTTATTAAGCTAACTCATGACTGGTTGTCAAAAGAAAAGCTGATTTCACACTGACTGAAGACAAGATGTTCCTCAACATGATTTCAAAGAAAGTCTCTCTTGATGTTTTCCAGTTCTAAGGTTATCCAAATATTATTCTTATGGTACAGCAGCTCGCATATAATTAAGACAGATATAAATAATCAAATCTGAGAAATTCCGAGACATTCAGATAATTGAATATATAGTAAAAAGTGAGATATAGAATATACTCTGTCCCTGGATATATTATTGAATTTTTGGTGGGGTGGGGTATCAAGGATTATTTCAAAAGATATTGAATTTTCTTATTTATTTTGGATAAGAATGACAGTATGTTATTCATAGGTCAAGGTTTGATAAATCAATCGCCATATTTAGGAATTATGATTATTTTACGGAGCTGTAAATGGCAAACTATTAATCTTTGAATAAAAACGGAAATTTGGGTTAATGGGAGAATCCCTAATTATAAAAGTGGGAATATTCATTGGTATTTAAGTATTTTTATTTGTATCTATTTGTGTGAAGAAGAGAGAGAGAAGAGAGAGAGAGGAGAGAGAGAGAGAGAAGAGAGAGAGAGGAGAGAGAGAGAGAGAGAGAGAGAGAGTAGTCTGTATATGCTTAGCAACTCCCGCTAAACTAGAAAGACTAAGATAATACTTATTTTATCACAATGAGTTTATTCCCCCCCCACCTCTCTCTCTCTATCTCTCTCTCTCTCTCTCTCTCTCTCTCTCTCTCTCTCTCTCTCTCTCTCTCTCTCTCTCATATTCAGAAAATGCATCCAATAAGCTGAGAGCCTTTGCTAACTTCAAGAAATTTCTCTTATGAATCTCATAAGAGCTTTTGTTTAAGGCAACAATTCTCCTCTCGAAAGATGCTTCTTCAGGGGACTTACTATGTGTCCTTATAGGAAAGAGAGAGAGAGAGAGAGAGAGAGAGAGAGAGGAGAGAGAGAGAGGAGAGAGAGAGGAGAGAGAGAGAGAGAGATGTAACCTTTTCCCGTGTAGCTGATTATAAAGAAACTACTGAATGTTCCTTAAAGAAAAAGGTATTTCTGCCTCTTGGAGTCCAAAGTCTTTGTTAGCATAATTCCAATCGTTATGTCTCTTGGCATTTTCCTGATCCTCAAATATCTCAGTTCTATTTTCGTCTTTTCAATCCAACATCAAGATTGGACGAAGATTAATTGGAAATTCCTTTCTCTCAGGATCACTAAGGAATTAATTTAATTAAATTTGCAATATAAATTTTCACAAAGAATGCTTTGATAGAGTTTCCCCCTTTTACCTACTGTATTCTTTGATAGTTTCTATTTCTTCTTTTACTTATATGATTTTCTTTTAAGATACTATTTTCATACATATATTAACAACAATATTATTTACTATAATTATTGTCAGATTTTAATAAAGATACTCAGATAAAAATATTTCAATTATGATAGGAATTATATTAATATTTCATCAACTGTTGCGAGTTCACTGCGGGACAAAGGCCTCAAACATGTCCTTCCTCTCTTCTGAGTAATAATAATAATAATAATAATAAATAATAATAATAATAATAATAAAATGAAAATTATTTAAAAGAAAATGAAACTCTACTCGACCTTTCCATATCCTTTTTCATCTTATCAATTCAACTTTCAGTGAGAAATCCATCATTGATATCGTCAAGTAAAAAGAAAATGGGATTGTGAAATAACAATAGAGAGAGAGAGAGAGAGAGAGTGAGAGAGAGAGAGAGAGAGAGAGAGAGAGAGGAGAGAGAGAGAGAGAGAGAGAGAGAGTGAAATAATCGGGCCAAAATTTCTGACCACAATTTTTCAGAATAGTGTCAAGCTAAAAAAAATTCCTGACAGACTTTTACAGAATTTGTACCAGTGCGATAACCTTTCAAATTGCCTTTTAAGTTCAAACTTTGTAAGAAAAGTATACAATATACCCTCTAATTTATCATAATGACACTCATTTTGAAGAATGGCTGCAGAGTAATAGTATAGAGAAGTATGAAAAATATAGAGAGCAAAAGGTGAAAGTAAAGCGCAAGGTACTTGAGGCAAAGAGGGCACCTGACCTGAGGTGGGGTCAGGGACTGGGTCAGGTCATATGAAGAGAATAAGAAGAAGTTTTGGAAAGAAGTGAAGAGAGTAAGGAAGGCCGGCGCAAGAATTGAAGAGACAGTGAAAGATGGAAATGGAAGGTTGTTAAATGGAGAGGAGGCAAGGAAAAGGTGGGCGGAATATTTTGAAAGTTTGCTGAATGTTGAGGATGATAGGGAGGCAGATATAATTGCTGTTCCAGGTGTTGAGGTGCCAGTGATAGGAGATAAGAATTAGAGAGAGATTACAATAGAGGAAGTGAGGAGAGCACTAGATGAAACGAGAGTAGGAAAAGCATCGGGTATGGATGGTGTGAAAGCTGAGATGTTGAAGGAAGGGGGGTGTGACTGTACATGAATGGTTGGTGAGATTGTTTAATGTGTGTTTTGTGGTGTCAATAGTACCAGTAGATTGGGTCTGTGCATGTATTGTACCACTTATATAAGGGTAAGGGAGATGTGCATGAGTGTTGTAATTCAAGAGGTATTAGTTTGTTGAGTGTAGTTGGAAAAGTGTATGGTAGAATACTGATTAATAGGATTAAGGATAAAACAGAGAATGCAATCTTGGAAGTACAGGGTGGTTTTAGAAGAGGTAGGGGTTGTATGAATCAGATTTTTACAGTTAGGCAGATATGCGAGAAATATTTAGCAAAAGGTAAGGAGGTGTATGTTGCGTTTATGGATCTGGAGAAAGCATATGATTAGAGTTGATAGGGAAGCAATGTGGAATGTGATGAGGTTATATGGAGTTGGTGGAAGGTTGTTGCAAGCAGTGAAAAGTTTCTACAAAGGTAGTAAAGCATGTGTTAGAATAGGAAATGAAGTGAGCGGTTGGTTTCCGGTGAGAGTGGGGCTGAGACAGGGATGTGTGATGTCGCCGTGGTTGTTTAACTTGTATGTTGATGGAGTGGTGAGAGAGGTGAATGCTCGAGTGCTTGGACGAGGATTAAAACTGGTAAGCGAGAATGATCATGAATGGGAGGTAAATCAGCTGTTGTTTGCGGATGATACTGTACTGGTAGCAGACACAGAAGAGAAGCTTGACCGACTAGTGACAGAATTTGGAAGGGTGTGTGAGAGAAGGAAGTTGAGAGTTAATGTGGGTAAGAGTAAGGTTATGAGATGTACGAGAAGGGAAGGTGGTGCAAGGTTGAATGTCATGTTGAATGGAGAGTTACTTGAGGAGGTGGATCAGTTCAAGTACTTGGGGTCTGTTGTTGCAGCAAATGGTGGAGTGGAAGCAGATGTACGTCAGAGAGTGAATGAAGGTTGCAAAGTGTTGGGGGCAGTTAAGGGAGTAGTAAAAAATAGAGGATTGGGCATGAATGTAAAGAGAGTTCTATATGAGAAAGTGATTGTACCAACTGTGATGTATGGATCGGAGTTGTGGGGAATGAAAGTGATGGAGAGACAGAAATTGAATGTGTTTGAGATGAAATATCTGAGGAGTATGGCTGGTGTATCTCGAGTAGATAGGGTTAGGAACGAAGTGGTGAGGGTGAGAAAGGGTGTAAGAAATGAGTTAGCGGCTAGAGTGGATATGAATGTGTTGAGGTGGTTTGGCCATGTTGAGAGAATGGA
>NC_090758.1:40032583-40047583 GCF_036898095.1 Palaemon carinicauda
GGGTGGGAGGGGGGGGGGGAGTTGTTGCCAGAGAATTCCACATCTACTGAAATCAGCGAGACAATCAAGTAAATAAACTGTTATTTGATCTACTTTTAAATTACCTTTTTATGATACTAAAATATGATTGATATATTTCATGGTATAACATTTGTTATTAGTAAGAAGTACAAGAATAACAAGATTTTTATATTACGGAAGGCATAATAACTCCCTCCCCTCAATCGTACCAAGTTTTACTTAACCGCCAATAGATGGCATCAGGGGAACCTTTGCCCAACTAATATAGTTGAGTTTTTGACGACCATGTGGAACAAAAAAATAAAAGTATTTCTAAGAAGGTAGTGGCTACGGAATAGGTTAATTGTCCAACTATTGTCTCCTTATTATAAATTGATATTTTTATGAGAAAATCATGTGATTTTTTCATATAATATGTGAAGTAACCCAAGATTCCTGATAATAGTGTTTAATATTTCATTTTAGTTTTATCACATGGATAATGAGTCATGAACATGTAAAAATAACCAAAGGTAACAATCATCAGCATAGTTAAGGTGGGTTGGACGAGTTTGGGAGAGCGCTGCCAAATGGAATTTCCTTGTGAGGAGAATAACATTATTCATTACAGATAAAACCACTTGATGAGTAATAGTTATTTGCAAAAAGGAGTATGACTATGATGTAATATGGTGTTCTTATCATCATCGCAATCACTATAAACAAATCGAAGAACGAAAACGAAAACTGCCACATTTTTGTGGCTTTGCCAACATCAGCCCTACTGTCCTATGTCATCTGCCTGCGATTTATGTTTTTTGATAAGGGCGTTTAGGAGTTGAAATTATTGATAAAATAAACCTTATCATCATTTCCTTGGTGACTATATGCATGTCAGTAAAGCTGTTCCTTGGCTCAGGATATGGTAAATGAATTGCTTTTTATTCTGAAATGTTAAACTCTCAGGGTGGATGCAAATGTATTCAAAAAATTACTTTGAAAAAAAAAAAATTTGATCGATTAAAAATCTTTATCAAATGTTGAAAAGTTTATTGGATGAAAATGTATGACTATATTTCTGTTGATATGAATTATTTTTAAAAGTTATTTGTGATAACAAAATGACATAGTGAAGACTTTAACATCTGTATATAATGATTTCATTAAAATTTAATTGATGAGAAATGATGATTTTAATTCAACTCATAGATTTAATATCTGATAATACACACTGGTTCAATGTTGCAATGAGGATCCATTTCCTGATCCATTGTATTTTCATTTGTGAAAATAAATCGATAGTAAAGGAATATTTTTCTTTAATAAATTAAAATTTCGTTTAATTCGCTGATCATATATATATATATATATATATATACATATATATATATATATATATATAAATATATATATATATATATATACATATATAATGTGTGTGTGTATATATATATATATATATATAAATATATATATATATATATATATATATTTATATATATATATATATATATATATTTATATATGTATATATATATATATATATATATTTATATATGTATATATATATATATATATATATAAACAGTATATATATATATATATATATATATAAATATGCTATAGCTTTATCAGATAGAAAATGGTATACTTCTGTGATGTAATTCATCAAGAGTATTCCCCTAATCCTTATTCTGCCCTAATTCATAAACACCAAATAACTATATCATTCACATTCATTCCTCCATTCATGATGATGAAAACAGATTTTACACATTCACGTAAACACTTTGTTTTTGTGGAAACAAAAATGAAAATAACATTAGAGACTTTTTATCTCCTCTTGATGAGAGAGTATCTGTGCGCATTAATTTTGAGATTTAAAAGGGAAAAAGTATGAATAGGAGTTTTTATGTATATAGAGAGAATATTTTATAGAACTATGCCAGTATACATGTATGTATACTGACATACATATATTCTTATGTACATGCAGACTTTATATTTAGAATAAATAAAGGTATTATTTTGTATATACTGTAGACTTTACCCCCCTCTCTCTCTCTCTCTCTCTCTCTCTCTCTCTCTCTCTCTCTCTCTCCAAAATATGTAAGAAATTATTCCTTCCTGAATCTACCCTATCACTTTTCATTGAGAAAAATTCGTCAGTTTTGATAAAGATATCCATTGAAATTAATTTGTCTGATAATATTTTATTTTTTGTGGAATATTTTTTTTTACTTTTAATCTAATTTTTATCAAAATATTCAGTAGGAAAATTCGAAAACTAATAAAAAAAGTTAATGAATACTTTTTTAGAAAAGAGTAAATGAAATTCTCGAATGGATGTATAATAAGAATCAAGGATCAAAATTAGGTTCACATGAAAGTGTAATACTTGCTGTAACAGTTTTAATAACCGTTTTCAATAGTAGGAGAGCGTTGTTGATTGTTACTCGACTATGGAGGTTCACAATTGGTGAGGAGGTGCAAAAGGCTTGTAATCTCGAGAGATATATAGAAAAAATATTACTGGATTTCCAAAAGGTAAGAAACTCCCAATGTAACTTATTTAAAGTCTTTAGATTCCTTTTAGTTTAAATCATCTGAGGACAAGACATAGTAAACTATATGAAGTGAAAATTGGCAGAGACAGGATAAGGCCGGGTCTAAATTGCCTCAGTTTGCTGTCCAACCGAGTTGGTTTGAACAAAAAGTGACTCACTTGTTCGGGGAATTGAAATTCTGGGAAGAGCAGTTGAAAAGAAAGTGCATTTAGAACTGTGATTTCGTGAATACTTTATTCTGTTCACGCAGCCAAGACAATTATTTGTAGTTGGAACTAGAAACGTTTTTTTTTTTTTCGTAGATTTTTTATAATAATATATTTTCTATGACAATACGCACAATCAAACACACACTTCATATTTTGGAACCGAAAAGATAAGAACGGAAAAATTGTTTTCAGATCGGTATTTCTTTCCTGGAGACTGGAAGGATATGACTAAGACCTTTATCCTGCAGGTGGCTAGAAACGACAAAAGATGATGATGATAATGATGATGATGATATCAATATCATTTCAATTCCCATCTTTTATATATTATCCCTCATCATACTATCATTATTAGAATTGATTAATACCAATATTAAGTAAGACTGAAATGAGTTGATCTATGAAAATAGAATCTTGAAAGGAAAACTCTGTAGAGACTTACTTGAACTACAATAGGTAGATCAGTAGTTTATTTTTTTAATCAAATACAAGTGGAAGAATTACATCTCTCTCTCTCTCTCTCTCTCTCTCTCTCTCTCTCTCTCTCTCTCTCTCATAAAACATCAGGAGAGACATCTTCGGAAAGAAGAAGAATTGATGCCCCAAACAACTCTTGGTGAACAAACCCTCTTCTTGCGATTGAACTTAACAAAGGCAATTTCATTTTATTAGATGCATGTTCTGAATAGCAGAGAGAGAGAGAGAGAGAGAGAGAGAGAGAGATCGAGAGAGAGAGAGAGAGAGAGAGAGAGAGAGAGAGAGAGAGAGATCAACGTACTAAAATGAAAACAAAATAAATACAATTTCCAGTGAAACCAAAGTTGAAAGATCTGACGATTTTTCATATTTTATCACATGTTAAACACAAATCTTAATTGCTGAAATAAATGTTTTCGAATTTTAATTTCTTCCTTTCCGTTTCAGTTGTTATTTCCTTTTTATTGTTAGCATTGCATCTATTAATATTGAAAGATTCATGTCCATTATTTGTTTTGTTTTTTGTCTTCAATGGGATATACATTGATGATAAAATATTTGTCTTCCATAAAAGCATCGTAGAATTTTTAGTTGGTTGGTAGAGTTGTTTGTAGTGAAAATATCAATAATTCATTTTATGAAATGGGTTCTAAGTCCTTATCTATAATTCCTTTTTTGATTACGTGAGAAACACACGAACGTTGAATGATATTGCATTATTATTATTATTATTATTATTATTATTATTATTATTATTATTATTATTATTATTATTATTATTATTATTATTATTTCTTTTTTTCTTCTATTTTTCGGTTGTCACATAGATTGTAATAGAATCCATATACGTAAATTGATCCATTATTCATATCAAGCAAACTTTGTGGGCACCATTGAGACTCACTTGAAACACAAGTCTGTCTAGTATAATCGTATGTTTAACGAAAATTCCAGATTACATATTAGAAATGATATATTTCTAAAGAGAATTTTCTTACTTTAAAGGGTTAATTAAAATAAAGATAGTCAATCATTAAATAGGATCTCTATCACATATTAATCCTCTTAATGAAACTACAGATACTAAATACCGTTTCTTCACTGATATTACTATCCTAAAACACCGTATTTGAGGTGGAATTAAACTTGCACTGAATGTAATTCCGCAAAGCATTGCTTCACAGAGCAAAGGAATTTCATATCTCTTTCGATTTCATTACGGGAGAAATAAGGCAAAGGAGGATATAAAGATTTTTAGGCTTATATATAAATACCAGGAAATGGAGAGAGAGAGAGAGAGAGAGAGAGAGAGAGAGAGAGAGAGAGAGAGAATGGTCTTCAAAATGATGTTGTCACCAAACGCCAGAAGACATTTAATGTTCCAATTAAGGATATATCCACGTTACACTGTCAACGAAGTCTGTATTATTGAGTACCTGTCTCAAATAGGTGTAAAATCACTCGCTACTTCATTAGTTCCATTAATTACATTTCTATCAACAGCTGATGAAGGAGTTCGTTTTTTTCAAAGGTGATTGGCTATCTGATTTTCACATTTAACATTGATTATTATTAATGAAGAATATAATTTCCATCATCGAATATATCTGTTATTTTTTGGATTTTCATATACACACACACACACACACACACACACATATATATATATATATATATATATATATTATATATATACAACAAACTATCGCCAAATAAATTACAAAATTACATTCCGGATAACACCTGGCTGTTGCATATAGCTGTGTAGGGTTCCCTATAGCGCCAAAAGTGCGTGAAAGGAATTGGTAAATATTCCACCACTCATCGGTTGAACATGAAAATAGATCCAGTGTGGGATGGACGAATATCTACAGGAATTAATTCTGCTACATCTACATCACAGTTATGCTCATATGTCAGTTTATCTCCTACGATCTGATAACGATGAAGAAGAAAGAGATGAGGCTGAAAGAAAAAAAAATCCACATAACATTACATTCACTATCCATGATTTATCTTTTATGCACCTTGTAAACATATTCTCATGTTTCTACCATATCTTTCCAGGTGAAACCTTGGCTACGGAGGAGACCTATATTTGAGCAATATCATCTGATAACAGAACTAAGCCTTGAAGATGTTCAAACTCTTACAAACTGTGTCAGAAGGAGTAGTGCTTTATTCATAGAACTTCCAGAAAGGATCACATATCTGGATACAAATTACAGGTAGGTTTTGTCACCTGGACTGAAGTTAGTCATCACCCGGACTTACCTAACATATGCCTTTAGAGTTGCTCACAACACCGTCTCTATTGTTGTTTCAGAAGTATATAAAGCTATCATCTATGAGCATGCTGAAGAATTAATTACATGGCCAACAACCCCAGAAGGATGGAAGTAAATAGCACGCTTGATTTACAGGAAAGGGAATTTGTGTAACTGCCTAGGAGCCATAGATGACAAACATATAGGCCTTTGTAAACTTCCCAAAAGTGTTAGCTTCTTCTTCAACTGCAAGAAAATTTTCTCAATTGTTCTCCTGGATTTAGTTGATGCTAATTATAAATTTCTCAATGTTGATATTCGACACACTGATAGCCCTTCAGATGCAGCGGTTTTTGTGTCTATTCCTCTAAAGCAAGCCATTGAGGAAGACACTTTGCACTCTAGAGAACCTGAATCTTTTCCTAATGATGAGGACAGTATCCACATTTAATTCTACTTTGGGGGAAATGATGCCTTCACCCTGAACACCTGGTTGATGAAACCATTTTGTAACTGGTCCCATAAACAATACATTTCCAATCACAGGATTTCAGAGACAGAAGGATTGTAACCGCTTATATGCTGTAAATATGGTTCACCAAAAAGATTAAAGCCATTCAATGAACACATGCAATTGCCAGATTTATGGGACCCTTTGGGAAATACAAATATCCTACCTTTCTTTTATGTTAGATAAATCTAGTGGTCTGACTAATCTTTTTTTGGATCATATCTCTCCATGGCACATCATGCTACATTCAATTTCATTAAAACATTCACAAATACTTACTAGATATTGATTAGGATTTAAGCAATACCACAGTAAAATGTAAAATCTAGTTATACATGGATGAACTTAAGTTTTTCCAAATTTACTCCTGATTTAATCAAAAGAAAAACCTAACGATCGAAAACGCATGACACAGATATTAAGAGATTCTGTAACATGGTAAACCTGCCAAATATATTTGTGAAATCATTTTCTAATTCATTATTGCCAATAATTAGACTTCAATTGCATTCTGAAATCGATGATAATATTCTTTTGATATCTGAGCAGAAGATTGGAATTGCATCGTATATTCATCTATTGGGTCTTCATGAAGTAAACATTTATAAGTTATGATTGAATATCTTATATATTGGATGTTCTATTTTGGTGTTAACAGATATTCAAGAATGATAAAAAACATATCATTTTCTCAATCATACATCATACAAATTTCCTGAGATTCATGATTCATATGTATGAGATGCCCATCTCCCACCATTGCAGTATTGATCTGATTTATGTATCCTTAGAGTGTATATGATGTGAGGCTCTCGACGCTTTGATGATACATGAGTGATTTGTATAGGCCTATATCTACTCTACCTAAATTGAAGCTTGCGTTGTTCATGAATAGTATTTGCAAATGGTCAGCTCTATGTTGGTTTTTGTGAAACTCCGATGACAAATATTTTGATTTTATACATTGACATGAGAGAGAGAGAGAGAGAGAGAGAGAGAGAGAGAGAGAGAGAGAGAGAGAGAGAGAGAGAGAGAGAGAGAGAGAGAGAGAGAGAGAGTTGTATAAAGATGAATTTTAATGAAGCTGCAGGTGATGTATAACCAATGGCATTTGATTGTCTTATTATTATCAGTTATATTTCGAATATAGTAAATGGAACAAGGCACATTTGATAGAGGATTGATTTCAATTGTAATTGTGGTTATGATTAGCTGATGTCATCTTTAATACTGACATTGGTAAATTTGGGTTAAAATTGGAGTGTTTGTTTTGAGTTTCAACTATTTTCTTGCAGAGTATTGGGATCTGCTTTGTATATTTTAGTAATACATATTATCTGTAGTTTACACATAATTACCATAACATATATCATAAGAATACCATAAGAAAAATAGCATTATTGGAGTTAAAATTTTAGTTTTAATTAAAAATAATCATGTAAGTAAGTTTTAGTAATCTCATGCTTATCTCAATTTGAACAGAATCCAAGTCTTTTTACGTCATGTCAAAAGAGGGCAGCACATGTACCTTGTTCCATTCCTTTGAATAATTTTATCTAATTGAAAAGGGGGGTTAGATTAATATTGACACTCGTATAAAATACGTGTAACAAGTATAAATTATCTTCCATTCCCATCAAGTAGGCAAATTAGGCTATTTCCTAAAAAAAAAAAAAATACATCATGGAAGATTCCACGACGCAAGGATTAAAAAGCCCTACACATTACAAAATTTCATGTCCAATAGATGGCGTTAGCTGTAGAGTATCAAATTGCTAATTACCCCCACCATTCCCTCATTATGATTTTCATTACTTTATTTCTGGGGAAAATTTTACAATACAACTGACTCAAGTGAACTTGTGACTTATTGTTACCTGAGCAAAACTAAATTCTCCTTAGGAAATTGCCAATTTCACAATAAGTTTTATACATATTTCTTCAACAAACTATCGATAGGTCAATTACATTAAGGGGTCTGGGCGAGTATGGGGCCCTGCGAGACAGAATGCCAGATTTGCTGAATTCCATTAGAAAATCAAGTGATTAAACAGTTAATTTACCTGTTTTCAATTACCCTTTTACGAAACCAGAAGATAATTAATACGTTCCATGGTATAACATGAATTATTAGTAAGAAGTACGTAGAATAACAAAATAGTTACATTATAAAAGGCATAATAACCCAGACTCCCATTGCTCCCTCCCTTAAATCGTAAAGAGTTTTACTTTACCACCAATAGATGGCATCAGGGGTACCTTAGCCTAACTAATATAGTCAATTATTTGATGAACACGTGCGTCAATAAATGAAAAGGATTTTAGGAAGGTAGAGGCTAGAGAATTGGTAAATTGTGCAACTGTAGTTTCCTCATTATAAACGGATATTTTTATCAGAAAAACGTGTGAATTTTTTCTTATATTAAGGGAAGTAACCCGAGTTTACTCATAAAAGTGTTTAAAATTTCATTTTTTCATTAGATCAAATGGATAATAAGTCACGACCCTATGCAAATGACCCCGGTAACAACCATCCCTATAGTTAAGGCTGGTGGGACGGGTTTGGGACAGCGCTGCCAAATTGAATTTCCTTAGGTGGAGAATAACATTAATCATCACAGATTCAAACAATTTAATGAAAACCAGTTATATGTCAAAAGGTGTATGACTATGCTGTAATTTGATATTATCATCAGCGTAATCAACAAATCGAATCACGAAATGGAAAACTGTCATATTTCTGTGTCTTCACCAATGTCTATCGACTGTGCTGCGTCGTCTTCCTGCGAATTTGTATTTGTTGATAAGGGCGTTCCAGAGTGTAAATTATTTATAAAATAAACCTTATCATCATTTCCTTAGAGAATTAATGTATATCAGTAAAGCTGTTCTTGGTTTAATATGGGTGAAAGGAAGCCCTTAAATACATATCATAAGCAATGATGTATGTTTTTTATTTTATTTTGAAATGTAAACTCACAAAATTAATAATTCCTTGACACATTCAACATGATGTGGAATCTGAGCTTCATTGGAGAAAAAACACGAAATGTATAATATAGTAATTGATAATTGAAGAGAATGAATTTATTTTAAACGTAAACAAATAGTCACTTTGACAAAGATTTTGAGACTAAATATCTTACTGAATGTTGTTTGAAAGAGGAAATTAGTTGATGGGATTGAAAGTGGATGAAATAATATTTTGGACATAAAGTACTTTGAGATGTTAATTATGAAAACCAGATGACCAAACGAAGACTCAAATATTAGCTTATTTTGATTTTATCAAATAGAATTGATGTGAAATGCAGAGATTAAAAAGATATTAATGCATCTGATCAGTTCAATGTATGATAATGCACACTGTTTCCATTTTGGTATGATAATCCATTAACTGAAACCATATAATACTACAATGCATTTAGATAACTGCATTTCCCTTTGCTAAGTTGAAATCATTGAACGTCATTATTTTATCGAATAAAAGTAACATTTATTTTGAATGGGTAAGTAAATCTGATGTCCACGAATTAAGAAAGGATTTAAAAACAACCCTTTGTGTAATTAACTAGCAAATGAAACAGATAACTTACATAATGTCTAAATATATATCATTAAATTATATATGCTACAAGTCTTCCAACCCATGTCAATGATTTACACTGGCATAATATTCCAGTAAAAAAAAGAGTAATTAAATGAATAAATGAATAAATAGTAAATAAATGAACAGATAAATATTTAAAATTATCGACCAAAATAAGGAAAAATTTAAAACCTGAAATGAATTTACTTTGGTTGAATTCTAGCAAATGTCATCTAGTTTGATTCTGCATCAATTGACAGGAGAGAAAATTTTCTCAGAAACATTAAAAACTGCTAAAATTATTTTGATTTTTATCAGATATATTGAGAACTAAGAAAACAGATTTAGATAGGTTCGGATCTAATGGAAATGATTTCTCAATATTACATAGTCATGAAGTTAAAGAAAAATAAATAAATAAAATGGAATGAAAATTTCACTGATAGAACATTATATCTAAATCCCCAGGATAATAATAATAATAATAATAATAATAATAATAATAATAATAATAATAATAATAATAATAATAATAATAATAATAATAATAATAATAATAATGATAATAATTACATACTTTATAAAACTACCACTACCACTACTAATGATAATAATAATGATAAAATAGTAGTAGTAGTAGTAGTAGTAGTAGTAGTAGTAGTAGTAGGAGTAGTGAATAGTAGCCGCAGTAGTAGTTGTAGTAGTAGCAGTAGTACCATATGAACGTTAACAGCGAAATTAGATTATATTACCTTCAGTCCATTATTTTGATAAAACATTATCAATATAAGGATTATAAACAGTCAATGGTGTTTTTGGCTCATAGTTTTTTTTTAGCTATTTATTTAAAACATCTCTCACTAATTCCTGCATCTTAATATATATATTTTTTTTTAACATGGTAAATAACTGGGTATTAGGAAACATTAAATTCAATAAACAATAATAAAGTATCGTAAGCAAAATTTTCAAACAAAGCTAATTTTAGTTTTGAAGTTTCAGAGACAATATTGACTCCAAACTATAAAAGCTGCAAAATACAAAGATGTTTCCAAAGGTTATTATCAATAGATTTTAAATGTGTATTTTTCTATATAGCAATAAGATTATCAGGATTTAATTCCTAAAATTAAAAACTGTGACCAAAAAAATAAGCGAATTGCAATAGTTATATTACTGTCATTTCATCTTATTTTGCATCAGTTTTGACAAAAGGGATTTTTGTGATTAATCAGAGTCAGCCAGTCCCTAGAATTGATCTTTTGTGTGAATACAACATTGCAAAATTATGAATTGAAAATGAAAATGTAAAACCATTAATAGTCGAATGATTCGGAAAGATAAAGGTAATAAAAATAAAACATTAAAAAGGCTTCAATATTATTAACTACTTGAGTCAGTAAGAGAAAACTCTTTGAAAAATACGATCAGTATTTGCTCTCACCAAGTTAATGGATGCTAAGCTCTGAAGCAATTTCCTCCATCCATTTGACGTATCTCTCTAAACCGAGGTTGTCAAAATTCCTTGAATCTCCTTTTGCTAAATCAGCTTTTAATCTGTTACTTGAAAGCGAGAGAGAGAGAGAGAGAGAGAGAGAGAGAGAGAGAGAGAGAGAGAGAGAGAGAGAGAGAGAATGAATAATATCCCATTCTCCAAAAGTAAACCAAACATTAGCTTCACAAATTAATTTTTCCTTTGGCCTCGTCCGAGCTGATCACCCAGATGTGAAATTGGTCTAAAGTATATCAAAGGTAAGAAATGAATAGGTTTTCGCTGGAACCTCCATCCCCGGGACGTTCATCTTCTGTATTATGATTAATACAAAGTTGAAGGAAGAGTTTCACCAATTTTTATCATTATGTTGTAAATATTTTGACAGAAAAAGTAGTTATATTAGCAAATGAAATGAAAGATGAGATCATATTTTTATCTGTACTTATGGTGTTACCTATTTCACATCAAAGGTGAAATTATATAAATATATAACTTTGTATATCAAAGCTTTTCCTGTCTAATAGATGTATATGGTACTTAAAATCAATCATATATGCACAGAATCGTATTGAACATATACATACAAACGTGCATATACATACACATATTGTGTTATAGATAGTTTTTTCTTATCCTATGTATATAACCTAATATTATAGCACATATCTAATTTATTAAAGGTTAATGATAACCACAATAACGAAGGTCTCACAAAAGCCATTGTATTCGAATATTCTTTGTTATATGTAGACTAATTTTATCAATATTATGTTTCATGTCCAGCAAAATGTTTTTTTTTTTTGACATATTAAATGATAATAAGATTAAAACATTATAACGATTATAACTAAAAAATGCTTTGTATTTTGGAACAAAAGCCTCTGATGTCTCCAGCTTACCTTATTGCGTTATACAGCATAGCCCCACCTGGACGATTTAAAAGGCATGAGGAACTTTCGAGAAAACGGGTCCCCGTATAAAAGTGAGTGGAATGAGTGACGCATTAGGAGAGACTTATAAAGAGTTAACACTAACTCTTATTGAGACTTTTTTTCTGTGACAGTTTACAATGCTATTAAATTTCAGTAGAAAACTACGATACGTTGGAAGATCGAATATCATCAAAAACTGTGTTCCTCATTGACATCTTTTACATTCAAAACTGTCCTGGAAGATGTATTGCTGAACTTCTGGAATCCGTCGTTTCCTGTCATCATTCGAGTCTTATAACTTAGAGATATAAAATTAGCCTTATATTAATCTTTATTAATTTTGAGTAAATTGTTATTAAAGGTAAACTATGAATATTCAATGAATATTGTAAGATACTGTAAACAATGTTATTCTTAATTATGGTTATTGTTATACTCGCTGGAAATTATGTTCTCTTGGTTACTGTTTTGCTATTTTTCAAATTAATCATTATTATGGGATTAAGATATTAAAGTAGATTCAGATATAGCTATCCATAACATTATTATTTTAGTCAATCTATAATGAATCCTTATATATAGTATCGTGTGAGAGAAGAGTTTTGTATCTCTGGAATGGACAGAGTTTTTGAAGCTCCAATGAACTTTGAAGCCCATTCAAAGAATATTGGATGTGGCAGCGGTGCCTCTGGGATTCATACGCTCTTATTCAATTACTATGAAACTCTGGTTAGGATTACTATATTTCGTTGGGTTTCATTTATTGGGGATAGGTATTCTAGCATAAAAAATGCATAAACAGACAAACACACACACGGCTCGATTGTTGACAGTCAAATTTAAACAATTTATTTTGATCTAGAATATCTAATATCTCTCTCTCTCTCTCTCTCTCCTCTCTCTCTCCTCTCTCTCTCTCTCTCTCTCTCTCTCTCTCTCTCTCTCTCCTTGGGATAATGTTCCTTGAATCATTATCAAAAGGTTAATTTCAGAAGCGTGAAATTACTATCAGAGAGAGAGAGAGAGAGAGAGGAGAGAGAGAGAGAGAGAGAGAGAGAGAGAGAGAGAGAGAGAGAGAGAGAGAGAGAGAGACCCCGCAACAGAAAAAAATAAAAATCAACGTAGTTAAATTATTGAATATGAATGAAATTTTCAGTGAACCTGATCAGGTATTCACAAAGTGATATAGAATGATCTGAGGACATTTGTATCTGGTTAAATATTTTATGAGATTCTGATTTTACAACATTAGGTTAAACATAAATTGGTTTACAAGTTTAATATCTTCGATTCTATTTCAATGATTATTTTCTTTTATTGTTAGTGATAAAATAAATGTGTTTATTTAATGTTAAACATGAACAATAGATTACGCAGAGTTATTTGGATAAGACAAAATTTATTTCACTTTATAATTCAATAAAAATTAATTTGTTAAATAGATCGTCTAGTTAGTGTTATTCAAAATAAAACAAACTAATTTAATCTTTATTTCAAAATGATAATAACTACAAACTCAAAGAATTGTAGTAGGTAGAAGATTGACCAGGCCACCAGCCACCCGTTGAGATACTTCCACTAGAGAGTTAGGGCATCTTTTGATTGGCCAGACAGTACAACACTAGATCCTTCTCTCTGGTTACGGTTCATTTTCCATTCGCTTACACATACACCGAATATTCTGACTTATTCTTTACATATTCTCCTCTGTCCTCATACATCTGACAACAATGAGTTTACCAAACAATTCATCTTTACCCAAGGCATTTCTGTACTGAAATTGTTCAGTTGCTACTTTCCTCTTGCTAAGGGTAGAAGAGACTCTTTAGCTATGGTAAGCAACTCTTCTAGGAGGACACTCCAAAATCAAACCATTGTTCTCTAATCTTGGGTAGTGCCCTAGCCTCTGTATGATGGTCTTCCACTGTTTTGGGTTTAAGTTCTCTTACTTGAGGGTACAGTCGGGCACCCTATTCTATCTAATTTCTCTTCCTCTGGTTTTGTTAATGTTTTTTTTATAGTTTATATAGTAGATATTAATTTTAATGAAGTTACTCCTCTAAAAATATTTGATTTTTCTTCTTTTTCCTTTCCTCAACTGGGCTATTTTCCCTGTTGGACCCCTGGGGTTATAGCATCCTGCTTTTCCAGCTAGGGATGTAGCTTAGCAAGTAATAATAATAATAATAATAATAATAATAATAATAATAATAATAATAATAATAATAATAATAATTTATGCTTCACAGTAAATATCACACAACCTTAATTATCACTGAATAATTCTTCTCTTTCTTATAAATATCTATATCGAGTCTTCTTTCCATTTAGAGGCTTATTTCCACCTTAGAACTTCCGTAACTACTAAAACATAAAGTATAATTTATTTATTAGATATATTCCCATTATTGCTATCATTGGAATTATTATAATTAAAAAAAATATTGTTACTATTGTTATTTATGTTATTTTATATTACCATCATCATTGTATTTTTATACGCAAATGAGATCCGTATTATCAAAGAGATATATTATTCATAGTTTTGGCCCCAGTTGGACCAAAATCTACCGCAATCTTATGTTAAACAGCATCTTTATTCAAACGCCAGCCATCTATTGATACAATTAGAGAATTAATTGATAATACCTTTATAATTCTAGTGATTAATGATGCAATCACTATAGGGAGTTATATTCAACGTAATAGAAACCTGTTCTTCAATTTATTTATGACTACGAAGGGTAACGTGTAACATGAAAATCCCGAATACTTTATTACAAAGTGTTACAGGGAATAGAACAAATGCCACATGATACAAATTCGTTATTGGAATTGTCATCACATATACGAGTCTCCCCAAGGAAGTTCCCATTCCACTGAATGTCCCTGTAATTCAAAAAGGAAGTGTAGCACAGTGCAAAGGTATTTCATATCTCTTCCAATTTCATTA
>NC_090758.1:40055083-40067583 GCF_036898095.1 Palaemon carinicauda
GTTAAATCGAAGAATGGAAGCCAATGCAATCAAATAATTAATTTGAAATCATTACAGACATATCAAAGATGTTTATTAAGTGTCGATAGGTGGAACAAAAAAAAATATTGGCTTGAAAATTTATTAAAATATTTTTGTTGGCCTTAAGTATTTTGAGATATTAATTGTGAGAACAATATGAACAAACAAAGATTAGAAAAAAAATCGCATATACTGATTTCAATAATTCAATTGTTCGGAAATGCTAAGAATAAAAAGAATTTAATGCACATGTTCAATTTAATGTATGATAATGCACACAGCTTCCATTTTGCAATGACGATGAAATACCTGAATGTATAAACAGTGTAATGCATTTGATGATTGCATTTCCATTTGTGACATTGAAATGATTGACTGTTTAAATAACTTCAACTCGTTATCAATGTTAATGTTATATAAAATTTGCAGTAATGTAAATCTTCTGACGAACAAGATAATAATAGAGGTTATATATTTATGAAGGAAATAAGAGGAACATTAGGACCAATAAGTTACTCAATTGCAAAAAAAAATAATTGCTTTCCGATCTGCTGAAGTTGCACCTCTTTATATGTTTTTGAAAAAAAAAATTCCAATACCATTGCTATGTAATATATATAAAAATAATATTAATAACAGTTTGCCAAAATTTTCAAAATTTCAAGGTAAAGAAGAGAAAACTTTCAAAGAGTTAAATGAATTAAAAAAAATCCAGTCTTAAAAAAGAACAAAAAAGGAATTATGAAATCCTTGAATGAAATATTAGGCCAATCTGAAGGGGAAAAAAACATATTTTGCAAACCAATTAAGCGGAATAAGAATTTATGAAATGATTCATATATCACGGAAATAAAACAAGATAAAATAAGATAAGATAAACCAAAAATCATATGGTTCAAAATTGATTTAGGTAAAAGGAATTTCAGGAATTGCCCAGCTGCTGTGCTTGGCAATCACAGAGGAAATTCCGGTCATTGCCAAAAAAATCTTTAATTTAGGATTCTATGCTTAAAGTATTACTTTCTGAAAAAAAAATAAGGGTTAATTTTTTTTTTTACCACAAATGTTTCATTTCAGCTTTTGATATACATAAAATTCAAATTCATATAAATATACTTTCCTGAGTTTTAATCTATATTATTATTATTATTATTAGCTAGCATTACCTCTAGTGAGAAAGTAGGATATCATAAGCCCAAGAACTTCAAAAGGGGAAAAATAGCCTAGTGATGGAAGAAAATGAAGAAATAAATCATCTAAACCATAAGTAATTCGTAATTCATATAAGATATTGCAAGATCAGTCACAACTTCAACAAATTTGAGAACCCTAGTAAATATGGGCCTAATATATATATATATATATATATATATATATATATATATATATATATATATATATATATATATATATATATATATATATATATATATATATATATATATATATATATATATGCAAACATACGCTTGATTCAAAAACAGATTATATCACGAACATTACCTGATCATCGGTGCTCCCACATCTTTCCATTAGTCAGTTCTCTTTTTTTTCATCAATAATGTATAAAACCCCTGAAGGTATCATAATAACTTTTTGAAAATTCTTTATAAGTGGAAAGTTTCAAGTCTTTTGATTTTAGTTTTAATTAAGATTGATTTCAGGGCAATAATAAAATCATTTTCTATGTCCTCCTCTTTGACTTCAGGGATTATTAATATTCTAAATCTCATCTGTGCTAGGTAAATTTAAAATTCATTTAAAATCGGTCATTTATTACTAAACCTAAATATTATTTCATACAACATAACTCAGTTTTTTATTCAACCTAGCTTTCTTCTTTATTCGAATAACTACATTTCAGAAATGAAACTATAAGTGCGATTACTCGAGTGGCTATGTGAATGAGATTATGGTGAGGGGTAGATGGAGATGGTTTGGGCATTATCTTAGTACTCCCCCTGAGGGTTTAGCTCACCAAACGTTTCCATGGTTTCCAGAGGCTAAGAGAAGAGTTGGAAGACCCAGGCCTACATTTCAGAGAACTATGAAGCATGAAGTAGGAGAAGACGACTGGAGAAGTATTGAATTGAGACCTCAAGATAGAGAGGACTGGCAAAATCTAACCGAGGCCCTTTTCGTCAATACAATCAGAAGGAGATGATGATGATGATGAATTTTATTAAATTTAGCTCTATTTTTCCCGAGCCCTTTTGGGATTGATATTTTAAACATTACATTTTCGGAAATGTTTCTGATATTTCCCTTCAGGAATTACCATTGATTATAACATATATATATATATATATATATATATATATATATATATATATATATATATATATATATATATATATATATATACATATATATAACATATACATATATATATATACATATACATATATAAATAAATAAATATATATATATATATATATATATATATATATATATATATATATATATATATATATATATATATATATATATATATATATATATGTATAGTTATATATATATATACATACATATATATATATATATATATATATATATATATATATATATATATATATATATATATATATATATATATATATATATATATATATATATATATGTATAGTTATATATATATATATACATACATATATATATATATATATATATATATATATATATATATATATATATATATATATATATATATATATATATATATACATATATATATATATATATATATGTATATATATATATATATATATATATATATATATATATATATATATATATATATATATATATATATAGTTGTGTATATATTTATAGAAATATATTTGTATATATACATATATATATATATATATATATATATATATATATATATATATATATATATATATATATATATATATATATATATATATATATATATATATATATATATATATATGTTATATATATATATATATATATATATATATATATATATATATATATATATATATATATATATATATATATATATATATATATATATGTAGATATGTGTGTAGATGAATATGCATGAAATAATAAAATGCCGATATTTATCAAACGAATCATCAGAAAGTCAGAATTGATCACTGTTATCCAATAATTCATATAACATAAAAGAAAAAATTACTTTGCATATTAATCACAATACGTTTATAATTAAATGAAAATACCGAATTGGAAATTCCATTCGCAAAATCTGTCAGGAAGAATATCAATCTTGATCACCATACATTTTAGAAACGTAACAAAAAAGAATAATTTCGTTTGATATAAAATGGCACATTAGAAGGGTCCTCTTAAATCCCTATGAATATCGCTCAGTGTCATTGTATGTCGTTCATCAAAAAAAGGATTTTTTCACTGACGTAGTGCAAAGTCCATCAATTTTAGAATGACTGAGGAATGTGTTTCATATATCTCTGCTCTTGTAAAGGTGTAAATAGAGGAGACACGAGAGTGAAAAGGTTTGATTAGAAGTATGTGAAAAAAAACAATAAATTGTACGATCTGAAAGGATAAAAAGGAAAAAAAAGAATCCTGAAAACCGAATTTTCACATTATTCTACTTACACATTTAAGTGAAAAGTTAAATTGATTAAAAGAAATACTAACAATTGTACTAGGCCAGTCCAGAATGACATCTATATATTTAGGTAGGTATGCACACACACGTATACGTATACACAGATTCAACTTTCCCCTTTCCTAACTAAAACCTGCTGGTTCAGCAATTTCTGAAAGATTATGGCTTCTTAGTCTATCTTTTGTATATATAAGTAAAACAGTCAAGTATTTCAATTTTTTTTTTTTTGACTATGTTAATCATTATGTTCAACATATCTTTTATAAAGCGTAACAAAAACAAAACCAAAAATCGAAACAAATTAAAATAATTTGATAGAAATGGTAAAATGAATCTCTTAGATCCCTAGAATTATCGTTTAATGTCATAGTATATCGTTCATCAAAAAACGGATTTTGAGCGAAGCAAAAAATCTATTTTTGTGTGAGGTAGCCATGTCATCCTGATGGAAGTTCCTAAAAGGGAGTTTCCTAGGGTATATTTGACTACAGTGATATTCCCAGAGAATTTTACCTGGAGTGAATATCCCTAAATAATCTCACAGGGATATCGCATAATATCAGAGGACGTATTCTTGACACGTCACATAGCTATCTTCACCCCGAACAGAATTAACGCTTAGAGGGGTTATAGTGAAAAGAATCTGAAACAAGAATGAAAAGAGAGCCGCTCATAAGGCATCTCTCCTATTACGTTTTCAGTGCGTATCTGATGAAGGCGGTAGCACCCTCTTTATTCCTTGTAGCGATATACGAGGTGCTACAGATACTGTATTATTGGGAGGGGTCAATAATCCCTTTTACAATAAAAGGAAGGTTGGGTCCATCAGGACGACATGGCTACCTCACCCAAAATAGATTTTTGGCTTCGCTAAAAATTCGTTTTTTGGGCTTAGGCCATGTCGTCCTGTTACCAGAGCATTACTGTATCTGTGGATTCTCAATCGGTGCCGTACTCTCAAGAAAGTATTTTCCTGGTCCGACTAGACTTAGAGACCTATGATGTTACCGTCATACATCATTTCATCTAAGCATGAACTATGTTAGTGCTTCCTGCCCCCTACAGGAAAGAGTCGTACTTGACTCTGGAAAATGTCTCGACAAGTACATAATAATTATGGATGACAAAATGACAAGCTTGTATAGTGGTCTCACCCTATACAATATAAAGCAAAGTTTGTATAAGTTTGTATAAGATGTCAGTATGAATTTGTGACACCTTCCCCAATGTGACTACTCTTATTAACTATTGGGTAACGGTTGTATCCGCATAGGAACAAATTTTGCCTCTCTGCCACTATCCCGTTAGGGTACTACGTCAACCCTTCAAAGGAAGGGTTAGAGTGAGTGGACTTTTGCTTGAATCAGGGAACAGTCTTAAAAGACACACCATGATAAAAATATCCATATTTTAATCCTAATGCTCAGTACATTTCTAATAAAATGAGAGTGGGCAAATAAGACATAGGGTTCACTATGAATTAGTTTATCAAAATTTAATAAACGTTCATATCAGATCAACATTTATAAAATTTATAAAATGTGGATGATATGCGTTAAAGCATAAAGAAAAACAGTCAACAGAAAATATAGTTTCGTCTCCTAGGAAACAGATTTGCCACTTCAAATGAATTATTGATGATAATGATATAGTCTCTATTCTGTTTATTTACACTAGCGTTAAAAACGCTTGGCACAAGTGTCCGCATTATGGTATAGTTCACCGACGTCAATGGAACAGTTCGTAAGGACACTTTCGTGGCCTATTGCTCAGTGTGTAGTAACATACAGTGACTACACAAGCACCCTCTTAATTAATCGTCCCAAATTAATTACACTGTTCCTTGCTGATTTAAAACAGAACGTTAAAGAATTCTACCTGCTGCTACCACAGACCTCTTAAGTTGCTCCACTTGCTTCGCATAGTGCATAAAGAACACCTTGGATGACTACCAGCCGGTGAACAAACAGGGATTTTCAAAGTCCATTCAATTAAAGAAATTTTATTGAAGAGGCAACTTTCCTCGGATCTTGACTAATGGGTGTACTGTCTGGATCCGTTCTGCAAATAACACTGGTGATTTTCACCCTTAGTTATAGATAACTTTGAACCCAGGGTTTCTCTTCTGAACAGCTGTCCTCCCCTAAACTCTGAAGTTCTATGAAGGTAGACCTTTAGGCACTCCACTGGACATAGAGATGCATCTTCCTTCAGAGGGCAGATTCTCTAGGGATCCCACCTGTTGGTGGGTAGCTTGTTCCTGGTAAGAAACGTTGGGCCTGGAAATAGATTCAGTTCTCCCTCCAAGAACTGGACGTGGCCTTCCTCTCTAGAGAGAGCCACATATTTCACTAACTCTGGTCCCCAAAGCGAGTACAAGCAGAAATATGACTTTAAATTCAAAACCCTCTAAGCGCATTCCTCATTGTTCATTATTTATACACAATGAAGAATCTTATATAATGACCATGCAAAGGGTCTTTGAAGGCGCTGAAGGGCTAATCCTAGCATGGGCCTTTGTAGTTCATTAAGAGCATCGTTAGAAAGGTCAACTTGTAAGGCATATGGTCTCTGTCTCGTCAAGGCAGGCTTGAACAATAGAATTGTGTTGGCTGCTAAACCTTGCTTATGAAGGTGAATGAAGAATAAATAGGAATCTGTCGAGATTTCTTTTGGTTTCTTCGCCTTGACAAAGGATATCTGTTTCTTCCCTGAAGCCTCATAATGTCTTCTGGTTTCCTCCAAAAGTCTAAAGTGACTTTTAACACCGAATCTTTTTCTCATCGCTAAGGAGAGAAAATCATGAGATGTAGGTTCCGTGTTTTCCGTGATGAAGCGAAGACAGTCGACTTCTGTACTCGCTGAGACAGGGTTGGATCCGGTAGCGGTACGAATTTTAGTCGTAGTTCTAATGGCAGAGGGAACCACACGCTATTTGGCCACTTGTGGGCCACTATTGCTGCTTTTCCTTTGAAGGATCTCAGTTTATCGAGGGCCTTCAAAAGGAGGTTGTGCGGAGGGAACAGATAAATACTGGACCATCTGTTCTAGTCTAGGGTCATAGCGTCCACTGCCCCCGCTAGCGGATCCTCGTATAGGGACACGTAACGATCTATTTTCTTGTTGTCTTTCGTCGCAAAGAGGTCTATCTGCAGCTCTGGGACTTGACTCGAGATGTAAAACGATCCTGCGTCAAGGGACCATTCTGACTCTATAGGTGTAAACCTGGATAGAGCGTCCGCTGTCACATTGCGGAACCCTTGAATGTGAACTGCTGACAGGTGCCATTTCTTCCATTCCGCCAAACGGAATATGGCCAACATCACTTGGTTGATTTGAGGTGACCTCGACCCTTGTCGATTCAGGCATCTCACTATCACCTCTCTGTCTAGAACCAATCTTATTTGGGTCGCGTGGCAAGGAGATACTTTCTTTAGTGTCAGAAGAACTGCCATGGCATCTAGAAAGTTGATGTGAAATGACTTGAAAAGATTGGACCAAGCTCCTTGGACTCTCTTCTGATGAGAGTGACCTCCCCAGCCTTCCTTTGAGGCGTCTGTGTGGATAGTTACTGACAGAGGAGGAGGTTGAAGAAGTATTGATCTCTTCAACTGCTTGGCATCAGACCACGGCTTGAGAAGCATTCGCAGCCGAGTCGGTAGAGGTCTTATTAGATCTCTTCGCGCGTTTGATGCGTATTTTCTCCAGACTCCTGCTGCATCCTTTAGCTGTGCTCTTAGCACTGGGTCTGTTATCGAAGCAAACTCTCTCTTGTTCGCGTCTTGAAATCCGTTTGGATTTCAATAATCTCTTGACAGATCCTGCTATTTCTTTCCTCTTCTTCCCAGGAATGGAAAGTCAATGTGACTCTAAATTCCAGTGGATTCCCAACCACTGAAATTTTTGAGCTGGAGAAAATCGAGACTTTTTGATGTTGATCTTGAATCCCAGATGTTCCAGGAACTGGATCACTATCTATGAGGCTTGCATACATTCTGTCCTGGATGCTGCCCACACCAGCCAGTCATCCAAGTAGGCTACTACTTGAACCCCCTCTAGGCGTAATTGATGGACGGCTGCGTTCGCGAGCTTCGTGAAAATCCTTTGGGCTATGTTTAGCCTGAAAGGCATGGCTCTGAAGGCGTAAAGTTTTCTATGTAAATTGAAGCCTAGGTAGGAGGAGAGGTGACGATTAATTGGAACGTGCGGATAAACGTTAGACAAGTCTGTCGAAACAGCATATGCCCTTTCGAGCAATATAGTCCTTATGTGTTGAAGTGTGAGCATTCTGAACTTGTAGTTCGTTTTGAACTTGTTGAGTGGCGACAAGTCTGGAATGACTCTGAGTTTTTCTGAGTCCTTCTTTGGAACACAAAACATTCTTCCTTGGAATTTGATGGACCTAACTTTCCGGATTACTCTTTTGTCTAAGAGCTATCGGACATATTCTTCCAGAACAGGGGTTAGGTGTTGGAAGAATTGAGGAAATTGAGGTGATGGACTCCTCCAGCTCCAACCTAGTCCATTCTTTATTAGGCTGTAGGCCCAGGGATCGAAGGTCCAGCGATCCCTAAATAGCTGTAGTCTCCCTCCTACTGGAAGTATCTCACTTCTGCTGTTGTGGACCTGAGGCCTTCCCTCCTTGACCACGTCCTCCCCCGGATCCCCTTCCTCTTGAAGGGTGTCTAGAAGAACTTCTGGCTATTCCTCTAGGTTTGCACTAAAGGAAGAAGTCTGCCTTTCGAAGGATGGGTTAAAAACTGGCGACTGTGTCGCCACTTGTTGAGGTACCAGCTGATACGTGGTTCGAGGTTGTGCCACTATCTGAGGCTCCGCGGTCACAGGAAATTTTTGTTGTTGCTGTCGGTAAGGTTTAGCTGGCCGAGAGGATGGCCTAGGCCTTTTTGTCATCTTCTTGGGTTGGGGACCCTCATCTGGAGAAGACTTTTTCTCAAGATCTAAGCCCCACTTTTTGAGAAGGTTCCTATTCTCTGTGGCGGCCTTGTCTACTACCTCTTCAACCACTTCATTGGGGAAGAGGTCTTTACCCCAGATACGAGAGGATATCTGTCTCCTCGGTTTGTGCCTCACCGCAGCCGAGGCAAACACGAACTCTCTACAGGTTCTTCTAGCTTTAATAAAGCTATAGAGATCCTTCGTAACTGTAGCCATATGGGATTTGGCCACTACCATGAACATGTCCTGAATCTTGGGGTCACTTGCCATCGTTTCTAATGTCGTTTGCAATGACATCGATGCCGCAAGTCTTTCCTTCGTCTCTTGCTCTCTGCGCAAGAGAACATCCGACAGTTTTTCGAAGTTCCTCACCAAACTGACGCTCAGCAATATCAGCTTCCAGCTTCCCGACTGAAAAGGTAAGTTGGACGTCCTTCCAGTCTTCTTGGTCCAAGGGCAAGGTCAGAGATAACAGCTTGCACTCCTCCAAGGAGGGGCATGGATTCCCTGCCTCCACCGCCTTTAAGGTTGCCTTATATCCCTTTTCCATGAAGGGAAATGCTCTGGTTGGAGAGGCCAAAAAGGAGGGAAACTTCTTACTCAAAGCTGGCACCTTTGAGTTCGTGAACCCCCTCTCTTTCATGGAGCCCCCTAGTAAAGCCTGTGCTTTACTATGGTCAAAAACTATGACCTCCTTTGGCTCTGTCTTCTCCTTTGAGGTTGGCTCCTTCCTAAGACGGACATAGCAGTCCGGATAAGAATCTTTGTTGGGCCAAAATTCCACTTCTTCCAGGGAAATTGCTCCCAACTTTTCTGATATCACGATCTTCCCGGTTGTCATTGGCATGTGTTCTGCATACCTCCAAGGATTGGTGTCCGAGCACAAAGGAAGATCCTTCATGTTGAGTCGCTTCTGGGACCTACGTGATGCTGCAAGTCTACGTATCTCCAGTTTCATTGCAGTTTCCGTCTCATCATACTTTTTTTGAATTTGTTGGATCGTCTCAACAATAGAAAAAAGAGTCCTTCCCAGTTCATCTGGGATAGCAGACGATGTAGAGGGAACAGGTTCTGGGTCCGGAACTGATATAACCGACACCTTGTCGATATCTTCCTCTTCTACTTGAGGAGCCTGAGACAGCTCCTCCTCCTGACCTTCTCCTAGAAGGTCTTTATTTGTAGAATCCGACATCTCCGACATCCTATCGTCCAATTGGATGTCCTAAAGGGCGGCTGAGACTTCCGAATCTACCGGATTCTGGGCAGTTGGTATCTCCACCTGAGGCTGAGGAATAACTGCATCAACCGATGCTTTAGGGAAAAGGTATGCCCTCATCTTCTCATTTGGAATGTAGGGGCCTGAGGTGTTTTTTTGAAAACCCCTCACCCAGGTTCAAAACGTAACTTTTACCTGGCAGCATCCCTTGACTCCGTCGACTTAGGATTGTCAAAAGCCTCGGTAATCAGGTTAGAACATATAGTAAAAACATGAGTGTCCCAAAACCGGAGACCACCTCTGGAGGCTGCGCATGCTGCGTGCCTCCTGCAAAACTGATGTCCACAGAAGTTCTTACTGCGGACATTGCAGAATACACTCCCGTACTTCAGATGTTCCTCCTGTAAAGAGAAGAAAAATCCATGAGTATCAAGCGAAGGCTTTTCACTTATATTGAAATATGTAGCTTAAACAGTAAAGCTATAAAAGAAAGAAGGAAAGGCACATACTTGTATTTCCTGCTAAGCCAATTGCTGTAACCTCCCAAAATATTAAAACTAAGGTTAATTCTATTCTAGAGTACCTTATGTAATTTCCTAAACGGAATTTAAGGTGTAGTTCACACCTTGAAATAAAGTTTTAATATACGGGACAGAATGAACACAGAAAGAACTCACTTTCAATATATTGTACGGTCTCAACAAAAGGTTGTACAGGATAACATTAAGTATGTAGGAAGAACGAACTCTGTACTACAGTTATTAAAGCAGTGTGTACTAAACTACAAATATAGTAACTACTGTACATTGCATGTTTCTGTGCCGGCCAGCACGTGCTGGAATGTGGCGGCGTTCATCAGCACGTACCGTGCGGCATTGCCCCTGTATAGCTCAAAGATATACTACCTTTAGCTAATAGTCGGCAGATCACTGGTTCGTAAATGTGTGCCAGCCGGCAATGATTGCCAGCCGGCAGCTGAAAACACTAACATCCGGCTGCCGGCCGCTAATCGTAGTGGCCAGCCGATTCCGGGCTGTGTTTCCACTGCCGGCAGGCAGAGGTAGCAATACCCATGTCTGCCGAGAGTGGCTAAGAACTAGAGAACTTCCAACTGCCAGCGGGCAGCCAGGGTAGGGGTACAAAACACTAGTAGGAGAAACAGTATGGATATAAGGTTATAAGGTGGCATTGCCATACAACCTTCCATCCAGAAAGAGTGAGCTTATGGAAGAGGTGAATGTAGCATTCAGGGTTCCAAAGAATCCATAGCCTGCCGGACTCTACCGGCAGATATGGAAGGGAGACCAAGGGAGGTCTGGGGTTCACTCTGCAAAGAACAAGGGGTCTCTGCCGGCTGACACGTAATTGCCATCCGGCAGAGAGCTGACCCGGTCATCCATCCTAACCTGCACTAGGTACGGAAGTAGGACTGCGGCCAAAAGATAATAAAAAAAGGAGAGGTTGGGAAGGGATAAGGGTTCTAAAAACTTCGTTCTAGCAAGAGACACACTCGCCAGTTAGGGAAGCTCATCCTAACCTATAGTTGTCTACTAGGGAGGAAGACTGGCAATACTTGCTATCCTCCTCCCAACCAGAACAAAGTTGGGTGAAGTTATTTCGCCAGGCAACGGAGAAAACTCATTCTCCAGCCCGAGTAAAACAACACAGGACAGTCTGCTAGACCACTAGAGGAAGGAATCGTCTCATAGAGAATCCTTCAGACGTAGAATAGGGAAGCAAAGCTTCCTGTATCCGCCCCTAACCTAGCAAAGGAGACTCATTCTCTATGCTCGGAAGAAGTAGACCACAGACTAGAAACTCTGATGTTCTGCCCTAACACAAAAAAACCAGCCACTCTGGTTATCAGGTCAAGACAGACCTATCCTAGTATAGTTATACCTGAATTATTATACAGATAGAACCACTAGGATTAAGCCTAAGGCTTACTCAGAGGGAGAAAGGGATTGAACTTAGCCTCTGAATTAAAAAGGAACAGTCGGGGATGTGCGAAAGTATACTACTGTACTACTGTACCTAGGTTACTAGCCTAGGAGCGGTGAGGATCGATTACCTAATTCACCGAAACTCTCTCGTATACAATCTTGGAAAGAACATTCAACAATATCTTACATGTATAAAATATTTGCCTATAGCTTCAATAATATAACACTCGGAAAAACTTATATCATGCATGAAAGTACTAGGGCCAGATGCCTAGGCTACTAAGCCTCGTAAAGGGCAGGATCGGTTACCTAAATCACAGAACTAAAAACTGACGGTATAATATAAGCATTCCTAGCGGAGCTAAATAGCTAAATTATTAAAGCATAACAAACCGGGAACATCGCTCTAGCTAACTAACTGACCCATAGATAGCAAGCGATAGCATCCAGGATGCCTCCGGTAGGCAACAGCTCTTGTTCACGTTAATATCACTTTTGATTTAATTCAAAACGACAAGAGCTTACATTTATACATAGTAAAGAAAATACTCAACTTTGCAAAGGCCAAAGAGGCCGGAGAAGTCATCAAAATATTGAATTAAATCCAAAATAACGAGAAAACACAAAGGAAAACACCAAGTAGTAGAGCTACACGACATGGAATAAAGAGGGCGCCACCGCCTTCATCAGTTATACACTGGAAACGGAATAGGAGAGATGCCTTATGAGCGGCTCTCTT
>NC_090758.1:40072583-40073969 GCF_036898095.1 Palaemon carinicauda
TTCGGGAAAGAAAAAGGGGAGCCGCTCCCAAGGCTTCCCTATCCCCCGATTCGTATGCGTGCCTGGCGCCAATCCTGGCGCCATCTGTATTCCTTGTAGAGTACACGAGGTGCTACAGATACTGTATGTAGGGAGGGGTCCTACAGCCCTTTCTTAGAAAGGCAAGGGCGGGTCCATCAGGACGACATGGCCATCTCACCCAAAAATAGATTTTTCGCTTCACTCAAAATCCGTTTTTTGGGCTCAAGCCATGTCGTCCTGATGGAAGTGTACCAGAGCATTACTGTATCTGTGGATTCTCAGAACGTGCCGTACTCCCCGGAGGTAATTTTTTCCCGGTCGACTAGACCTAGAGACCTAAGATGTTACCGTTATACATCTTTTCAACTAACTATAAACTATGTTAGAGCTTCCTGCCCCCTACAGGGAAGAGTCCTACTAGACTTTGGAAAGTCTCAAAGAGTACATATATCTATGTATGAATACCAGGCAAGCTAATATAGTGGTCTCGCCCTATATTAAGTAAAGCATAGTTTGTATAGAACCACTGCGTCAATATATATTGACCAGTAATCCGCACAATACTTGTATTGGACAAAGGTTTATATCCGCATAGGAAGAAACTAATAAAACCGCCCTCGTCCCTTTATGGGACGGAGTCCTCCCATTAGGGGACTACATAAACCAATGCAACATAGCTTGCATAACAGAACAATTCTATCAGAATTATCCCAGATAAGATACATAGAATTAAAATGCTCAATTATACCAATAAATTGACACAGGTGAAAGAGACGCAAGGTTCTCAAGAACAAGTTTATTGACAGATAATAAACAGACAGGTTAACAACAAATATATATATATATATATATATATATATATATATATATATATATAATATATATATATATATATATATATATATATATATATATATATAATATATATATATATATATATATATATATATATATATATAAAGAGGATAACCCAAAACTTTAAGCATAAGTATGATAGTAAACAGAACTTGTTTATCTGAAAGAAAAACCATTAAACACCACTTTAATAAGATACCGAGGTATCAAGTCATAAAAGTCTGTATTACAAATCAATCACATTAGCGTTAGAAACGCTCGGCACACATGTCTGAACTTATGCTAGGTTCACCTTTGAAAGAAGGAACAGTCTATATGGGCACTTGGTGCCCTCATTTAGTTTGTAGTACAGTATGTACCTACACACTCACCCTGGACTTAATCGTCCTAATTAAGACCACTGTTCCTCGCAGAGTTAAACAGTAGGGTTAACTACACGACCCACTGCTACCACAGATCTCTTAAGTTCCTCTACTTGCTTCGCATAGTGGCGAAAGAACACCCTGGAAG
>NC_090758.1:40074469-40081969 GCF_036898095.1 Palaemon carinicauda
AGGTCGACCTAGGTAACGAGATCTTTAATAAAGTCCCGAAAGCCTGCGCTAGGCTCAGACCTTCAGCACCTCCAAAGCCCATTTCATGGTCTTTAGACAAGTTCTTCATTTCGCTTCTCTGTTGAGCAATGGAGAGTGTGCGTTAAAGGATTTGACACAAAAAGTTATTTTCCTATTTGCACTCGCGTCCGGGGCCAGGGTTAGTGAAATTGTAGCCCTCTCGAGAGAGGCAGGTCGTGTTCAGTTCCTGGATGGGGGAGAACTGAACCTGTTTCCGGATCCTACGTTTCTCGCCAAGAATGAGTTACCCACTAACAGGTGGAGTCCCTGGAGAATCTGCCCTCTGAAAGAAAATGCATCTCTGTGTCCAGTAGAATGCCTAAAGGTCTATCTTCATAGAACTTCAGACTTCAAGGGTGGTCAACTATTCAGGGGAGAAACATCAGGCTCAAATTTATCTCTGAATCAACTCAGAGCGAAAATCACATATTTTATTCGCAGAGCGGATCCTGACAGTACACCCGCAGGTCACGATCCGAGGAAAGTTGCCTCATACTTAAAATTTCTTTAATTGTATGGATTTGAACATCTCCGTTCATACACTGGCTGGAAGTCTTCCAGAGTGTTCTTTCGCCAATATGCGAAGCAAGTAGAGGAACTAAAGAGATCTGTGGTAGCAGTGGGTCGCGGTGTTAACCCTACTGTTTAACTCTGCGAGGAACAGCGGTTTTAATTGGGACGATTAATTCCAGGGTGAGTGTGTAGTTACATACTGTACTACAAACTAAGTGAGGGCACTGTGTTGCCCATGTAGACTGTTCCATTTCCAAAGGTTAACCTAGCATAAGTGCAGACATGTGTGCCGAGCGTTTCTAACGCTAATGTCATTGATTTGTAATACAGACTTTTATGACTTTGATACCTCGGTATCTTAAAAGTGGCATTTAATGTTTTTTCTTTCAGACAAACAAGTTCTGTTTACTATCATACTTATGCTTAAAGTTTTGGGTTATCCTCTTCTTATGTATATATATATATATATATATATATATATATAATTGTGGTTAACCTGTCTATTTATTGCCTGTCAATAAACTGGTTCTTGGGAACCTTGCGTCTCCTTCACCTGTGTCAATTTATTAGTATAATTGAGCATTCATTCTATGTACCTTATCTGGGATAATTCTAATAGAATTGTTTCTTTATGCAAGCTATGTTGCATTGGTTTTCCTCCTATGCGGATATAAAACCTTTGTCCAATACAAGCATTGTGCGGAGAACTGGTCGATATTTCATATTGACGCAGTGATTCTTTACAAACTATGCTTTACTTAATATAGGGCGAGACCACTATATTAGCTTGCCTGGTATTCATACATAGGTATATATACTCTTCGAGACTTTTCCAGAGTCTAGTAGGACTCTTCCCTGTAGGGGGCAGGAAGCTCTAACATGGTTTATAGTTAGTTGAAAAGATGTATAACAGTAACATCTTAGGTTTCTAGGTCTAGTCGACCGGGAAAAATTACATCCGGGGAGTACGGCACGTTCTGAGAATCCACAGATACAGTAATGCTCTGGTATACTTCCATCAGGACGACATGGCTTGAGCCCAAAAAACGGATTTTGAGCGAAGCGAAAAATCTATTTTTGGGTGAGATGGCCATGTCGTCCTGATGGACCCGCCCTTGCCTTTCTAAGAAAGGGCCGTAGGACCCCTCCCTACATACAGTATCTGTAGCACCTCGTGTACGCTACAAGGAATACAGATGGCGCCAGGATTGGCGCCAGGCACGCTTACGAATCGGGAGATAGGGAGCCTTGGGAGCGGCTCCCCCTTTTTCTTTCCCGAATTCGTTTCTTGCCATTTGCCCCCTGCGAGACGAAATCTCTGTTCGGGATGCAGATTGCCATGTGGCGTGTCAAGAATACGTCCTCTGATATGTCGCGATATCCCTTTAACTCCAGGAGTTAGAATTCTGGTACCTTAAGGTAAATTCTCTGGAAATATCACCGTAGTTGTAATATACCCTAGGAAGCTACCCTATAGGAACTTCCATCAGGACGACATGGCCATCTCACCCAAAAATAGATTTTTCGCTTCGCTCAAAATCCGTTATATGTATATATATATATATATATATACGCATATGTATATATATATATATATATATATATGTATGTATGTGTGTGTGTATGTGTGTGTATGGGGGTTTGTGTGTATATGTATATGTATAGTTTCATACACAAATATTCCCTGACACTTCACACATAAGATATGCAGTGGTAATTCTCCTTTACGAACCCCATTTTAATTCGCTTTGATCAATTGAAATATGAAAAGAATAGCCTCCCCGACTGACTGAGGACCCATGATGTAGAGATCCTTCCAATGAAACCTGTCAGAAGAGGCCATTCCATACGAGGAACATATCAGGAGTTCGTCTGAGGAGAGACTTGGGTCAGATCTTCACTTCTTCTTCTCATTATTTCCTGTGGGAATCAACGAGCAACTTCTTAAAAGTGGCAATTCTCATTCTCAACTTCATTCATATATTAAGTGACATTTTTTTTCCCTCGTATCCTTTCGTATCCAGAGTTAGGTGATTTGAGCCTTAATCTATGACTTCTTAAATTTTCTTTTTTTTTTTTTTTTAATCAAGATGGAATTTCGCTTTTCAGAGCCTTTTTTGATGGTTGATAAAATAGAAAATCTATCTCAGATGATGAAGGGACAGAGGTTGATGGAATATACTCCATCTTCTTATATGACTTAGATGTCATCTAGAGTCTCCGAATTTGTAGGTAAACAAATATATCAGATGGTTAACAAAAACTACACTTAATTTTGCCTTTTATTCAACTCTGTTTGTTGAAATAAAATAATATTTTACATGATATTTCACTACTACTACTACTACTACTACTACTACTACTACTACTACTACTACTACATATATATATATATATATATATATACATATATATATATATATATGTATATATATATATATATATATACATATATATATATATATATATATGTGTGTGTATGTGTGTGTGTGTGAGTGTGTGTTTTTGCGTGTGTGTGTGTGTATGTGTGTGTGTGTGTGTGTAGAAATCACGCAAGCAGACACGTGAGGAATATAAAAAGTATTATAGCCACGAAAAGAAAAATTAAAAGACTTGATTGGAGTCAGTACTTTCATCCATTAAGAAGCCTGTTGATGTACTTAATGGATGGAAGAACTAACTCCAATCAAGTGTTTTTTTTTCCTTTCGTGGCTATAATGTATACATATATATATATATATATATATATATAAATATATATATATATATATATTTATATATATATATGTATATATATATATGTATACATATGTATATGTATATATATATATATATATATATATTCATATATATATACACACACACACATATATATATATATATATATATACAGGGTGTCACAAAATAATGAATACACTCTTTGGATTGTTACAACTTGTTCATTTTATTGATATTAACGTGGAAAACAGATTCACGGAAGAGAAACAATGCACAGTGAAGAAGTAAGGATACAAAGGGGGCAATTTGAGAATATTAAAAAAGTGAATCTGTTTCCCACGTTAATATCAATATATTGAACAAGTTGTAGCAATCCAAAGAGTGTATACATATTTTGGGACTCTCTCTCTCTCTCTCTCTCTCTCTCTCTCTCTCTCTCTCTTTTTCTTTATATATATATATATATATATATGTATGTATGTATATATATATGTATATATATATATATATGTGTGTGTGTGTGTGTGTGTGTGTTTGCTTTTAATAACAAAGAGGGGAACTGATGTAAAGGTCAATAAAGAAATATAGTTCACTTTTTTAAATCAAAAATATATGAAGAAAGAAACAGCAAATTGTTTCAATATCATTTTCCTTATTTGCTTTATAGTTCAGCCAAGAGTAAAATTGGCAGCAGGTAGAAATTTAAATGCAGTGCATCATCTATTCATTCAATCTCAAATCTCAGTTTTTTCAATAGATACTCCCTCTGAAATGTTCACTTTATATTCGGTAAAAGTGATACAAAGCTTCTCTCAATTTTGAGGTCGTTAATTTTCTTTGAAAGAAAAACTCAGATTGATTTAATTCATATAGATAAGAATATAAGAAAAAATATTTCCTATAGTATTTATCTTTATATACCATACATGTTATATTTAATGTACTCTTTGTTTTCAAGTTAAATATGTAAAAATTAATTTTTATTGATTTCTCAAATGATAAATGTTAAGAAAGGAAATTCAGTTTGAGAATCCGGCAAATATGGCTGAAAATGATAGTTTATATAACGAAAATAAATTCACGTAAAAAATAAAATACACCAATGATTAATTGCTTTAGTAACAGCCTGACGACATCTTCGTACAAGGTGGGAATGGTTCTAAGAGACAGGTTAAAGGATCTGATGTTTACAGACTAATAGATCAGGTGTTTTCATACCTCCATATAGTTGCCCCGTAATTTCCATAAACTAATAAGAGTTTATCTTGAGTAATTTTGCATATCAATACATATAAAAGCATATAATATCATAACACCACGAACCTACAGTCTTCATAAGTTACCACTATCTCTTGAGGTCACAAAACCATCGGAATGTTCCTTTGCAATACGACCAATGCAGTAATGAAATGCCTATTACTCTCATTGTTCTTCCTAATTTGCATAATGAAACAATGACGCAATTGGTGGAGTGAGTGCACAGAGAGTGGAATCTCTCTTGCCTGCTTAATTCATGACTTTCCAAATGAGGAACTCTGATGAGGAGGAAGGGAATTAAACAGGGAGTCTCTGAGGAGTTGGAATTTATGGACAAAACTAGAGTACTGAGTTTGGAGGTGGAGTATCGATTAACAAGATTGAGAGCATAATCAGATGAAGTTAGGATCTTTTTGATGTAGACGAAAAATGTTGTGCAGGAGTCACGCACCGTGCGCAATCTCCAAAGGCGATCTCAGGTATTGGGACCCTCAGGTATGTAGCATCGGTACTAACCTGATTACTGAGGTTTTTGACACCCCTAAGACGGCGGAGTCGAGGGATGCAGCTAGGGAAAAGCTGCGAAATTGGGTACGGGGTTTTCAGAAAAACACCACGGGGCCTTATCTTCAAGTGAGAAGATCCGGGCTTATCTTTTTCCCAGGGTATCTGAGGATGCAGTGATTCCACAGCCTCATGCAGAGATCCCTTTAGTACAGATTTTGGTAGATGCGGAAGTCTCGGACGCTCTAGAGGACATCCAACTGGACGATAGGATGTCAGAAGAGTCAGAGTACACGGAGAAGGACCTTCTTGCGGAAGGTCAGGTGGAGCAGCAGGCCCAATCTCCCGAAACCAAAGAGGAAGAGGTCGACGCAATGTAGGTCTCATCGGTTCCGGCCCCAGAACCGATCGCCTCGACTTCGTCTGCTATCCCAGAGGAACTGGGAAGGACTCTTTCTTTTATTGTTGATATGATCCAACAATTGCAGAAGAAAAATGATGAAAAGGAAGCTGTGATGAAGCTGGAGATGCGCAGACTCGCAGCATCACGCGGGCCCCAGAAGAAGCTCAGCGTGAAGGATCTCCCCTTGTGTTCTGATGCAAACCCTTGGAAATATGCTGAACACATGCCGATGACAACTGAAAAAAATTGTCATTTCAGAGAAGCTGGGATCAATCCCCCTTGAAGAAGTAGAATTCTGGCCCAGCAAGGAGTCATACCCGGACTGCTATATCCGTTTCAGGAAAGAGCAAGCCTTTAAGAAGGAAACGGAGCCAAAGGAGCTCAATAGTCTTTGACCACAGTAAAGCACAGGCTTTACTCTCTAGCTCAATGAAAGAGAGGGGCTTATCTAACTCAAAGGTGTCCGCGTTGTGTAAGAAGCACCCCTCCTTTGTGGCTTCTCCAACTAGAGTCTTCCACTTTATGGAGAAAGGGTACAAGGCAGCCTTAAAGGCAGTCGAGGCAGGGAAGCCATGCCAGTCGTTAGACGAGTGCAAGCCTTTATCCCCGACCTTGCCTATGAACCAAAAAGACTGGAAGGACGTCCACCTTACCTTCTCAGTCGGGAAGTTGGAAGGAGATATTGCCGGACGTCAGTTCGGTGAGGACCTTCCAAACCTGTCTGAGTTTCTCTTGCGTAGGGATCAAGAGACAAAAGAAAGACTTACGGCCTTTATGTCCCTACAGACTACTCTGGAAATGATGGCAAGTGACCCCAAGAATCAGGAGATGTTTATGGTAATGGCCAAAACCCATTTGGCCACTGTGACCAAAGATCTGTATAGTTTCATTAAAGCTAGGAGAGCTTGTAGAGAGTTCGTGTTCGCCTCGGCTGTGGTGAGACACGAACCCAGGAAACTGGTCTCATCCAATATTTGGGGTAATGACCTCTTTCCGGGTGAAGTGGTCAAAGAGGTAGTAGACAAGGCCGCCACGGAGAATAGGAATCTTCTCCAAAGGTGAGGCCTATCTCTCAAGAGAAAGTCTTCCCCGGATGAGGGTCCCCAACCTAAGAGGAAGACGAAGAAGCTTAGGCTACCCTCTCGGCCAGCCAAGCCTTACAGACAGCAACAACAACAACAACTTCCTACGACCGCGGTGCCTCAGATGGTGGCACAACCTCCTACTACATACCAGATTGTACCTCAGCCTGTAGTGACTCAGTCGCCTACCTTTAACCCAGCTTTCGAGAGGCAGTCAACGACCTTTCCTGTGAGAGCTAGAGGAGCAGCCAGAGGTTCCTCTAGATGCCCTTCAAGAAGAAGGGGATTCAGAGGAGGACGCGGTCAAGGAGGCAAGGCCTCAGCTCCACAGCAGAAGTGAGATGCTTCCGGTAGGAGGGAGACTGCACTTATTTCAGGATCTCTGGACCTTCGATCCCTGGGCCCACAGCCTAATCAAGAATGGACTAGGTTGGAGGTGGAACAGAGCTCCACCCATATTCCCACAATTTTCCCAACACTCCACCCCTGTCCTGGAAGAATATGTACGGGATCTCTTGGATTAAAGAGTAATTCGGAGAGTAAAGTCCATCAAGTTCCAAGGAAGGCTGTTTTGTGTTCCCAAGAAAGACTCACAAAAACTCAGAGTCATTCTGGACTTGTTGCCACTCAACAAGTTCATAGTAAACTCCAAGTTAAAGATTTTAACACTTCAAAACGTAAGGACCCTGTTGCCCAAACGGGCTTACACTGTCTCCATAGACTTGTCAGAGGCCTATTGGCACGTTCCAATCAATCGTCAACTCTCCTCCTACCTAGGGTTCAAGCTAAAACGAAGACTTTATGCCTTCAAAGCCATGCCCTTCGGGCTAAACATAGCCCCAATGATATTCACGAAGCTTACAAATGCAGTCGTTCATCAATTACGCCTAAAAGGGGTCCAAGTAGTGGCCTACCTGGACGATTGGCTGGTTTGGGCAGCATCCGAGACGGAGTGCATGCAAG
>NC_090758.1:40086969-40094469 GCF_036898095.1 Palaemon carinicauda
CTATAATAATAATAATAATAATAATAATAATAGTAATAATAATAATAATAATAATATTAATAATAATATTAATAATAATAATAATAATATAAATCATGAAAATAATAATAATAATAATAATAATAATAATAATAATAATAATAATAATAATACAAGATTAATATTCTGGAAAGTACACTTATATGTATATTTTGATGATAAAAAAATGTCTCTTCGAGTGAAATTAAACCATCTTTTGGAAAGTGATATTTTAAGTATTGGATTTCTAAATAAGCTATTTTATGCAATGACTGAAATTTCCAATATAATTCCCAGGCTCAGCAGCTGAGCAATTCCTGAAATTCCTTTTACCTAAGTCCATTTTAAACCATTCAGTTTTTGTTTAATTTCAAGGGGCAGAAAATGCATACGTTTAATTCCCGGATATAGGGATTATTTGAGAATTTAATTGGTTTGCAAAATACGTTTTTATTCGCTTCAGTCAATTGGAAGATTTCTTAAATCATATTTTTTTCCTTCATTTCTAAGATTGATTTTTCTTCTAATGGGATGTATTCCTTTTTCAGTAATTTAAAACAATAAAATATTTTTTGCTTTAGAATTCTTGGACTATTTTCACAAGCTGTTATTCGGTATTTTTCTATAGCTCAAACAACAATTACCATGAGGTTATTTTATGAGAATATATTAAGAGGTGCAAGGAAGTATTTTTTTTTTTTTTTTGCAATTGAGAAACTTAATGATATTAGTGTTTCTCTAAGTTTCTTCATAAATATATAACCTCAGTTATCTATGTTATTCAGAAGAACTATTTCACTTAATATTCTATATAAAGATAAACATTATTATTGGATCAACTTTAATCAATCAATCTATAATTTTAATCTCACAAATGAAAATGCAATCATTCAAATTCATCACAATGTGTATCCATTCAGATATTTGATCGTCATTGCTAAATAAGAGCATTGTTCAATATCATACATTAAATTGATCAGGTGCAATAAATTCTTTTTAATCTCAACATTTCTCAACAATTTAATTAATGAAATCAATAGATGCAATTACTCTTTAGTCCTCGTTTGTTCATATTGTTCTCATAATTAATATCTCAAAATACTTCAGGCCAACAAAAATATCGTGGTACGTTTTCAACCCAATATATTTTTCCCATTTTCAACATTTAATAAACAGCTTTAATATCTCTGTATTGATTTCAAATTAACTATTTGTTTACATTTGCATCCATATTGCGAGTTTACATTTTTGAATAAAACAAAACTACACTATTGTCTACAATATGTATTCGATGGCTTCTTTTAACCTATATTGAACCAATAAACAGCTTTACTGACATGATTATATTCTCTAAGGAAATGCTGCTAAGGTTTATTTCATAAGTGATATACACCCCATAACGCCCTTATCAACAAACAAATTCGCAGGTAGATGACGCATCACAGTCAGTCAGACGTTGGCGAAGACGCAGTAATATGACAATTTTCTTTTTCGTTATTCGATTTGTTTATGTTGATTACGCTGATGATAAGAACATCAAATTACACCATAGCCATACACCCTTTTATATATAGCTCCTACTCATTATGGGGTTTGAATCTGTAATGAATAATTTTATTCTCCACCTGAGGAAATTAAATGTGGCAGCACTGTTCCAAACTCGTCTCACCCACCTTAATAATGCTGATGATCGTTACCCGAGTCATTTGTTCGGAGTTATGACTCATTATCCTTATGATATAATGAAAAAATAACATCTTGAATACTTTTGTAAGTAAACTCGGGTTGCTTCCCATGATATATGAAAATTTCACATGATTTCCTGATAAGAATATACATTTATAATAAGGAAACTGTAGTTGGACAATTTACCAATTCTCTAGCCTCTACCTTGTTACCACACTTTTCTGTTTTTTGACCACGTGGTCGTCAAATAATTGACCACATAAGTTGGGCCAAGGTACCTTTGATGCCATCTATTGGCAGTAAATTGAAACTTCTTACAATTTAAGGGAGGGAGTAATAATCTTGTTATTCTACTTAGCTCTTACTAACAATACATCTTATACAATGAAATATATTATTTATCTCCAGATTTCATAAGAATATGATTAAAAATTAGCTCAAATAAATGTTTAATTACTTGATTTTCTCACTGAATTCAATAGATTTGGCATCTGTCTCACAGCCCCACCCAGCCCCCCTGACCCCAAATGTAATTACACTAACAATTTTTTATTAAAGAAATATGTTTGATATATAATGTGAAATTTGCCTTTTCCTAAGGAGATTTAGCTGTGCTCAGACAACCTTGAGCCACAAGTTCACTTGTGTATGTTTTATTGAAAAATGTTCCCTAGAAATTAAGTAATGAAAATGATAATGAGTGAATGATGGGGATAATTAGCAATTTGGTATCCTACTGCTAACGCCATCTATTGGCCACTAAAACAAGCAGCGTGTAAAGCACTTAAATTCTTGGGTTTGGAATCTTCAATGCCGGGAAATATTTGCTAAAAAATAGCCTAAATTGATAGCCTAAATTGCCTCCTTGATTGGAACTGAACATGATTTATACTTGCTACACATATATTATCTAAGCATCAATCTATCCCCCTTTTTCAATTAAACAGGATCATTCACGTGAATGGAACAAGGAACATGTGCTGCCATCTTTTGACAAAAAATAGGAAGACTGGGGTTCAATTAAAATTTGGAGACGCCATTGATTATTAAAACTTACGTTTATGATTAGTTGATTTTGATTAATGCATCAAAAATCATAATTTTGATAAAAAATATTTCTCTTATGATTTTTTAACCTCCACGTTATAGTTGTTATATGTGAAATAAAGATATTATGTATTGCAAAAAATATAAAGCAGATTTCAATACACTGCAAGCAAAGAGTTCATAGAATAATTCATTCAAGTTTAACCAAAATTTATTTAAGTTATTATCAGCTTATCCTTATCACTATTATTATAGATTTTAATCCTCTATTGAATTTATATTGTATATAGTGTATTCGAAATAATACAGATAATTATGGCATAATAAAATGCTATTGGTTATATAATACAAACTGCAGCTTCACTAGAATTCCTCTCTCTCTCTCTCTCTCTCTCTCTCTCTCTCTCTCTCTCTCATGTCAAATGTATAAAATCAGAATATTTGTCATCAGTTTAACAAAAACCAACATTGAACTGAACATTTGCAAATATTATTCGCGAATAACTCAAACTTTTATTTAAGGAGAAATTGGTATAACCGAATCCCCCTTGTCTCATGGAAACACCGGGGACTTCATGAGGGATATACACTCTATGGATGCCATAATTCAGATGGATACTGCAATGGTGGGAGATGCGTATCTCATACATATGAATCATTAATTTCAGGGAATTTGTATGATGTATGATTGAGAAAACGATCTGGTTATTATTCCTGAATATCCCTTTCAGCCTTCATGGAATATCAAACAAGTTAAAATGGTGACCATAACTTAAAAATGTTTACTTCATCAAGACCTAATTCATGAAAATGTTATGAAATTTCGATGCTTTGCTCAGATATGAGAGGAAAACTTTTATCGATCTCAAAATGCGATTAAAATCTAATTATTGGCAATAATGAAGCAGAAAATGATTTTACAAATGTATTTGACAGGTTTGCCGTGTTACTTACAGAATCTTTGAATATATGTAAAATTTATGAGTTTTCGATCATTATGTTTTCCTTTTGACTAAATCATGAGTTATTTTAAAGAAAATTAAGTTCATTAATGTATAATGACTTTAACCGCTTTTACTTTGTTATTGTTTAGATCCTAATCAATATCTATTAAATATTTGCGTAGGTTTCATGGAAATTGGATGTACTATGATGTGCTTAGGAGAGGAATGATCCACAGCTGAGTTCTCGGATAACTAACTTTATTGAATATAAAACACAGATATTTCAATTCCCCAAGAGGGGCACATAAGGTTGGTGATTGTATGTGTACCTTCAACGGCTTTAAGCATTTTGGTTAAGCATATTTACAGCATAGAGGTGGGTACAGTCCTTCTGCCTCTGATATATTGTTATTGGAAATGCTTTGTGTATGGAATAGGTTGCAAAGTGGTAGGTGTTTCATCAACCAGGTGTTCAGGGCAAAGGCATCATATCCCACAAAGTAGAATTGAATGGTACCATCCTCACCATTAGGGAATGGTTTGGGTTCTGGAAAGGGCAAAACGTCTTTCCCAATGGTTTGCTTTGGAGGTGTAGACGCAAAAAACCGCTGCTTCTGAAGGGCTACCAGTGAGTCCAATGTCAAAATAGAGAAATATGTAATCAGTGTCAACTGAATACAGGAGAGCAATTGAGAAAATTTTCTTGCAGTTGAAGAAGAAACTAATTCTCTTGGGAGGTTTACAAAGGCCAATATGTTTGTCGTCTATGGCTCCCAGACAGTTACACAAATTCCCTTTCCTATAAAACAAGCCCGCTATTTACTTTCATCCTTTTGGGGTTGTTGGACATGTAATTAATTCTTCAGCATGCTTATCGATGATAACTTTATATACTTCTGAAACAACTATAGAGACGGTGTTGTGAGCAACTCTAAAGGCATATTGTTAGGTAAGACAGGGTGATGACTAACTTCAGTCAAGGTGACAAAGCCTACATGTAATTCGTATCCAGATTTTTAATCCTGTGCAGAAGTTGTATGAATAAATCATGACTCATCCTGACACAGTTGTAAAAGTTTGAACATCTTCAAGGATTAGTTTTGTTATCAGATGATATTGCCCAACCATAGGTCTGTTCTGTAGCCAAGGTATAACCGGGAAAGATATAAGTTAGAAACAGGATATGTTTAAAAGGAGCATAAAAGATAAGTCATGGGTAATAAATGTTATATACCAAGATGTTCTGTTTTTTTTTCTTTTCTTTCTGAGGCTCTTTTCTTTCTTTTTCATCGTTATCATAATGTAGGAGATAATTATCTCCTACATTATGATAATCAGACATATGAACATCGTAGATCTAGAAAAATTCAATTCTGTAGATATCCGTCTATCACTCAGTGGATTTATTTCGATGTGTAGGGTGGCAACTAAAAAGTCCAAATGGTGAGTTGAAAATTCAGCAATTCCTTTTACGCACATTTGACGATATACGAAACTCTACACAGTTGTAGGCAGCAGCCAGGTGTAATCCGGATTGAAATTTTGCAAATAATCAGGCGACAGTTTATTGTCTAACTGCAGCTGTACACCATCAAATATAACATGCAAGAATACAGTATATGTAGCGTGAGATGTCTCTTTGACATACTTCATGAACAACTATAGAGAAGGTGTTGTAAGCAACTCTAAAGGCATACTGTAAAGTCTTATAAATGACCCTGTTTCTAGGTATGCCAGGGTATGACTAACTTCAGTCCAGGTGACAAAGCCTACATGTAATTTCTATTCAGATTTGTGGTCTTCAAGGCTTAGCTTTGTTATCAGGTGATTTTGTCCAATCATAGGTTTCCTCTTTATCTAAGGTTTCACCTGGAAAGATCTAAGTTAGAAACATAACACTATGTTTAAAAGGTGAATAAAATATAAGTCATGGATACTAAACGTAACCTACCAAGATGCTCTGCTGTTTTTTTTTTTTTTTTTTTTTTTTTGAGAATCTTATCTTTTCTTCATCATCGTTATCAGAATATGAGAGATAATCTGCAATATGAGCACAAGTTTGCTGTAGAAGTAGCAAAATTCATTTCTGTAGAAATCCGTCCATCACAGTGGATCAGTTTCGATGTTTACGGTGCGAAGACAAGAGTCTAAATGATGATTAAGCAATTCCTTTGATGCACCTTTGACGCCATACGTAGCTGTACGGAGCTGTACGCAGCAACCAGGTGTCATCTGATAAGAAATTTTACTTCTTATCTGCTATACAACTTATTGTCTATCTGCAGGTATAGGCCATCAAAGATAACATGCAAGAATATATGTCACGTGAGATATCTCTCTGCAGGGCCACTGTGACAGTACAATGCCATTACATAGCTGCACAAGGTCATGCGAGCCAATACGTGGGACCAGTAAGTGGTCAGTGCATAATCTAAACGCCACCCTACGTACTATTCAGTAGCGAAACTGCTATGACTCCGCCAGACTGATTGTATTTTATTAATTTTCAGGAATTGGCCCACATACATCTTCTTACTGGCGTCAGCAGTTATCAGCATTCATACGGTCAGTGCGGGATCACTTACCCATCCATTGAGAAACCCCTTTATACCCATTTCACACCGACTTTCGGAAAACCTCGTACAGGTTCGGACGGGAAGTTTTGGCCGCCCGCAACCATCCGAACTGGAGTCCGAGATTGTACGTATATAGTCCAATACTGTGCATGGCTTTACGAATACTACGTATTCAGTGTGATGTGACGCATTGTAGTACAACTTTTTCCGAGATTGTTTGAAGTCGATTTCAGAAAAATTAATCATGTATAATTTTTGGCCGTGGACTAGCTCGTGCAGTCTGGTACACAATCAGTCAAAAATTATGCGTAATCAGCCCGAAAGTGTATGTATTCACGTACGAGACTATTGCGTAACCACTCCGAACTCATCCCAGGTTGCGCGTAGTTGATTTAATTTATCTCAAAGTCCAGCTTCCTTCTTCCATGTGAACCTTTATGTGGCCCCAATACTTTCTCAGTGCGTCACTGGTAGGCCAACTCTCCGTCACCCAACATACAGCCATGACCACGACAGATTGGTTGTATTTTTCTTTTTTAATTTCTTTACGGACTCAGCCATCAGGTGTGAAACCACTATTAGGTTGATTAGAATCTGATGGATGTTGCATTGAAGAAAGAAGTGAGAGTTTTCCTCAATGCTTACAAACTCCTAATTTCTTTTTACCTTTTTTCTTTCGATTATTTTGATATGAAACCGATTAATCATTGTTCATATTTCGATACATTCAAAAGGGTTATTAGTACCGGTACTATTAATAATAGTACCAATATTAATAGAAGCATAATAAATTGGATGTGGAGATAACAGGAGCAATATATTAGCAACAAAAGCAGCGTTAGTATTAGAAAAGGACCAAACGGGATATACAGAATTATTCACTATATTTTCAATATTTAAACCATATATTATTTATTCGATTCATGGTTTAATGTTAAATCATGTCAACAAGTTCAACTTAACGTCTCCCGACGAAGGATATCTCCGACAATGTTCAGCCAGGAGTCAAACTGGGTTAGTGTACATCGATTGAGATAAGTCGGGAAGTTTTGGATTAAGTTTAGGAATCTGAGCTGCCGTGGACCATTTTTGTCTTTTAAGACTGGGAAAAAAAAGTGGACGACATTTTTCTGCCTTTTTTGTAGATGGATCATATTTCTCCAGACAGCTAAAGTTAGACAGTGGACAAAGCACAACAAAACTTCTCTAATCATTTGCTTTTGTAATTG
>NC_090758.1:40114469-40119469 GCF_036898095.1 Palaemon carinicauda
TCTATTAACTTTAGGAATATTTAATGTAACCAATATTGGTCTCCGGGAATTTTCAAATGTTAAATACCAAATATTTTTTCTTAATCTTGTTATTTGAAGTTTTTACTACCAAAAATAAAAAAAAAAGGAAATGTAAATCATGAAAACTATTATTCCTTATGTTTCTGCATCTCTGATGATGTTCTAAGTCCACCATAGTAATGGATGTGTTTGATCAACAGAGTATAACTGAACCATTATTCTGAAAATACAAAAAGAACAAATTATTAAAAAAAAAAAAAACACTTTGATCGAAGAATGTAGTTAGATGAGTTGGCTAGTTTTCTATTAAAAAATTTGTTTTATTAATTGGCCTTTGTTAAGTATAACTTTGAAGACCAGATGGTAATCTTGGAGGACAATATTGAGATAATGGACTATATAAAAATTAATCATAGGACTAATTTGCCCTATATTCTAGATATATCTAACATTGTTTTGAAGGAATGGGAACCTAATTTTTAGTATATTACAGTGACATAGACATTAACTACTCCCTAATATGCATTGTAAAAGCACTGCTCGACAAATAATTTGGAATTAGTTGTCCATCCTTCGGAGAATAACTTATAACTTGTTGGCCTATTCCTGGTGAATAATTTTGGACGAGTTGACCATCGACTGGTGAATATGTAGAGACGAGATGACCATCATTCGGAGATGTGTATGAAGCCACAGGCTGCTTGAGCGTTGTAACTGATAATATATTTTCTTTTGGTTCGTGTAGCATTTGCGTATTCGTAACGATGCCTTGCATATCTGGAGAGATCCTATTGGATGTTACGCCAGTCATATTGTCTATGGTTTGTACGCTGCTTATGTAGTCTGGCAGCCAGTCGTGCTGGGACTCCTCTTCAAAGGCTGTGGCCAGGTAGCTATGCATTGTGATAGAAGGCCTCAGGGTTACATAATGCCCTGGGGCATATACTGTCTTACAATTGCCCCGAGACGAGTGCAACTGGATGTTATTCCAGCTCTCGCTATCCGCGTCCTGCAAGCCTCTGGCGATGCTCCGGGGGTTGGCCTTATGGCGATAATAAACGATAGTAAGAACCAGGATATTTAGCATTAGCAAAGAACAGGCAATGGCCACTGTCACGCTCAGTGCAGTCGTGTAGGGGAAATCCTTCCCCATTTGACTCAGCATATCCAAATTTGCTGATTCCCTAACTTTGTTCTTGTTAGCCTTAGCTACAATTGTCAAGTTATGGGGTGTATTTGTTGGGCCAGTGAAGGTGGGAGTGACTGGGCTAGATAGAAAGCCATCTGTTAAGTTATACTGGTCCGTTGATTCAGGGTATAAACCAGACTGGAGATCAGTTGGTAATCTGTGGAAGTTTTTATCTGGGCTGTACCGAGAACCCACTCGTTCCAGACCAGGAAGTAGCCATGACCACAAGGCTACTTTTCCAGCACGGTAGTGGTCACGTACAAAGTTCTGTGTTCCTGGAATGAATAGACATATATAAATAAATAATAGTAAATATGTGAAGAAGAGGATACGATATCTATAGAAGATAAATTCCTTAAATATAAGATGTATGGTTTTAACTCCTTGATGTTATGAATAACTATTTCTATCAATTCATCACCGAATACGAGTTGTATGTTACAGCTTCATAAGCTATTACAAATAAAAGCCAGACACTTAAATTTAACTAAGGAAAGTTTCTGGAAAGGCTAGATATAAAATCTATATAGATGATTAGAATTATATCATATAATTTTAGATGTAATATCATTTAGTTTATTAAAATCATATCCAGTTAAATATTTGTATTTTATTAAGGTTCTGTAGTTTTGTGAAGTGAGAGAGAGAGAGAGAGAGAGAGAGAGAGAGAGAGAGAGAGAGAGAGAGAGAGAGAGAGAGAGAGAGAGAGAGAGAGAGAGAAAGAGGAATGTTGAAATCTAGAACATAGGATTTCATATATAGAGAAGATAATGATCATTCAATAATAAGTAAGTTATCATGAAGAAATATAATAATTTAAAAAAAATAATAAATATACTTTCCTGACCTAAGGTTATATATCTAGAAAATATTGAAAATCATTGTATCATTATATCTCTGAGTGAATACAGCCCCACAAAAATAGGAACCTCACCTATTTGAAAGTATCTCTGATAGACTGGGTCATATTTGGGCCATATCTGCTCTTGAGAAGTTATGTCGTTTGCACTCTCGGACATCTTAGCTGTGGAGACTGTGTCTTTTGGATGTCTGTGAAATGAACAGAGACTTTTGAATTGATAATGTATGTGTGATGAACAGAGAATACTATCAATGATATACAATGAATAGTTATAATATATATATATATATATATATATATATATATATATATATATATATATATATATATATATATCTATATATATATATATATATATATATATATATATATTTATATATATAAATACATATATATATATATATATATATATATATATATATATATATTTATATATAAATACATATATATATATATATATATATATATATATATATATATATATATATAATATATGTGTGTGTGTGTGTGTGTATTTATATATATATATATATATATATATATATATATATATATATATATATATATATATATAAATATATATATATATATATATATATATATATATATATAGAGAGAGAGAGAGAGAGAGAGAGAGAGAGAGAGAGAGAGAGAGAGAGAGAGAGATAAAAAATTGTGTGCTAATGTTATTTCATAGAGAAACTAAATAACTTATAGTTACTTTTGAAAATCCATTATGTCTGTTTATTAGTGTTTAGGAAGCAATGAAGTGAGATATTCTACCTATTTAAATCAATGTATTTACTATGTTAAAAAGCATTTAAATATATAAATTCTAAATTTCAGATATTTAAAACACTATACATCAGGATTATTGGAACAATAATGATCTTTAAAATAAAATTCAAATTAATATCAAAATCACTACATCTCCTCACCCTAATTTTATGAAATTACTCCACATTGATATGAAGGATTTGCTGAGTGTGACATCCATCTTAGTGAAGTTATAACTTGAGGCCAAAGGTCCAAGAGCGCCCAGAGGACCACCAAAGACGTACGCCAGCTCGTTCAGGAGAAGACTCGTTTCCAGACTTTGGGAAAGAGAATTAGTTCAAATTTAAAGTTTTATTACAGTAATTAATGAAGTGAAAAATAATAATTTAGAAATAAAAGGTAAATAAGGATTTGTTTATATCATGATTCTTTTTTTAGTATTTATCATTTTATATTTTCATAGATTTAATTTGCATGATTCTGATAAATGAATCTCTAATCTATGAATGATATTTTTAGTTTTTGTTGATTATTAGAATATACCATACTTTCTATTTTATATATAATTCCAATCTATCCACATTCACGTACATCTGAACCTTCTTCCTCCAAGACGTAGAGATAGGATGATCGGGAAGTCGTGTAGAGCTGCTTGGCAAGATCTGTCATCGGCGAGACAATATTCGCATCGTGAAGGCCTTGGCCGGTTGAGTCCCTGATGCTGATTGGTTGATGGAGGGATCTCGACCAATCATTGTACTCGGCTGTGATGGCTAACATTATTTCCTGTAGAGGGAGATGAAAAGACTCCATTTGAGGTATACTTTTATTTAATAGATGGTATAGTTCATATATGTGCGTAACTGAGGTAATATAATTGTTAATAATAATAATAATAATAATAATAATAATAATAATAATAATAATAATAATAATAATAATAATAATAATAATAATTCTCACCTGTAGATGATAACGATAGTTATTGACGACGAAAGATCTCAGCAGATCCTCCCTATAGTCAGCATCGAATCCTTCCTGGACTTCTTGCTGACTCAGGATGTCGAGGAGGTTACCAGCTGTCATTCCTAGAAGGAAGTCAACTGGAGTTCTCCCTTCCTTGCCTTTGAAGTCAAGAGGAAAAGAAAAGAAATTCTTATTTTCTCTTTATAGTTGAGTGATTAAGAATATTACTTGGTATAGACAAATTAGGAAATTCATGACATACGATTAAGTATATATACATATATGCTATAGCTTGGTATAGACAAATTAGGAAATTCATGACATACGATTAAGTATATATACATATATGCTATAGCTTATTTTTTAGTTTATAAATTGGGAATTTTATTGTTTAAACGTCTGTATTCATTATGCAAGGATTTAATTCCGTAACTGTATATATCTGTGTATATAAAAAACACCAACAACAACAGCAACAACAACAAAAGCAGATTTGTCTAGAACTCTGAAAGACATTGGCCACATCCAAGTTCTTATTCATGAATTTGGTTTGGCTAGTTTTCATCACCACGCTTGCCAACTGCGGATTGGTGATGGTGGGAGATTTATGTCTGATTGCTCATAGCAAATATAGCTATTATGGGTAGCCCTAGTACAGCTTAAGGTATCCCCATCCACAAGGGGAGGTGCATCTATATCTATCTATCTATATATAATATATATATATATATATATATATATATATATGTATATATATATATATATATACAAATGTATATATATATATATATATATATATATATGTATATAATTAAATATACATATATGTATATATATATATATATATATATATATATATATATATATAAATATATATATATATATATATATATATATATATATATATATATATATATATATGTGTGTGTGTGTGTGTGTGTGTGTGTGTGTGTATACAAACATATATATATATATATATATATATATATATATATATATATACATATATATTTATATATATATATATATATATATATATATATATATATATATATATATATATATATATATATATATATATATATATATATACGTGTGTGTGTGTTTGTGTATATATATATATATATATATATATATATATATATATATATATATATATATATATATATATATATATATATATAC
>NC_090758.1:40124469-40126969 GCF_036898095.1 Palaemon carinicauda
ATATATGTATATATATATATATATATATATATATATAAATATATATATATATATATATATATATATATATATATATATATATATATATATATATATATATACGAATATTTATATATATACAGTATATATATATATATATATATATATATATATATATATATATATATATATATATATATATATATATATATACATGTTTGTGTGTGTGTGATGTTTTTTTTCTTTGGCTATTAATGTTTCAAACCTTTCAATTATATTCTTAACAACAGCTGCCAGTTGGTGGTATTTGATGGAGGACCAGGAGCAACCCTTTGGTATAACAACCTCAAGCTCAGTGATATACCATTCAACAGGTAAAAAAAAACAAATTTATATTTTCATGTTCATACATATCAACATAAAAGTAATATGACAATTTTTGGTAACTTGCTATAACTTTAATATCCATTTTAAGAAAAATTTCTGAACTGCAGCATCCATTTGCAGCCCTGAAAAAAAAAAAAATTTGTTTTTCGAAAGCAAAAGACAAAATCATCCTTTTGGTCTTGAAAGCTTTTCTTTTCTTTTTTCTTCTTCTGTCTTTTGTAAAGGTTCAGAGACTGAATTATTCCTGTGTGTTTTCCAATGGTTGATTCACTGCCTGTGTCTCTCTCTCTTTCCAGGAAAGAAGAAGAAGAAGTTTTTCAAAGGGGACTTCACCATATCCCAGTCTTCTTTATCTTGCTGCTGCTAAGGATTCCTTTAGACCGACAGGATTAAAAGGATTTTATTTTTATTGGTCTACAGTATTTTATCTTCTTTAGAGAAATATTTCATAACTAAGGAATCTTTTCTTTTTATAAAAGATATATGAAATTGTATATAATACAATAATAACGTAGTAGAAGAATTATATATAATTATATGCAAGGTGTATGATATTGAAATATCATAGATCTTACAGGTGGAGTTTTTGAATAATAGGATTTTAGCGGAAAAAATATTCTGTTCTTCCAAAATGCTTATTTAACAAGAATATACATCCTTATTTGCCAAAAGAGGATCCAACAACTTTACTTACCAAAGAATATCCAACATTCTTGCTTACCACGAATATACAGCTTTAATTACCAAGAATATCTAAATACCTTACTTACCAAGAATATATAATCTTACCTACCAGAAATTAAAACAACTTTAATTGCCAAGGCAATAACTTTACTTGAAAAATTACAACTTTTTTTTACCAAGACAACAACCTTACTTACCAATGATAGGCAACCTTACTCACTAAGAAAATACAACTTTACTTTCCATGAAATTACAACCTTACTTAGAAAGACTACAGAGGAACCTTGTTTACCCAGAATGCCGAGACGATAGTTGAGAGTCACCACAATGACCTTGCCCAGAGCTGCCAGAACTGATCCGTCGTAGAGACTTGAAGATCCCCACTCAAACGACTCTCCGTGGATGAAGACGACCACTGGGTAAGCCATCAGAGCTGCATCTGCAAGGATGCAAGCAGGATAGTTAAGAAAAGTACTCGGATCTAGCAAATGGGGTTCAAGGACTGCAACTGCAAGTAGTTGGGACTGTGGTCATCCTACCATCATAGGTTTAAAGAGATATAGATATTGACTAGTACAGAGGCAGGACATGTTTTATCTCTCTTCCCATGCTTCCTTTGCAATCTTAGTGGACTAATTATGTTATTCCTAAAGTCCTTCTATTATAGGTTATTCTCATTATATGTCCTGCCCATGTCTATTCCATTTTCTTACTTTTTTAGAATATCCTTTACTTTACTCTACTCTCGCATCCAAGTTACCCTTCTTTAGTCTCTTGGTGTTAATGCATTAATTTTTTCTTTCTTTAGCTCTTTGAGTTCCAACTAACTCAGGTTCTAAGGCTTTGGTAAGTCTCCAATTTCTTTTGCATGAGTTACGAAGGACCATCTGATTAAATACGTTTCTGTTTAGACAAAGTGGCCTTTTACATTTCCTAATCTTATTTTGTTTACCAAATCCTTTCCATCCTATGATTATCCATCATCTAATTTCGGAATCATACACTAGGGAAACTTTTACTAACTTCCTAAGAACGTATATCATTTAACAATCTCTAGAGGCTTCTTATCCATAACTCTTATTTGTTGTCTCCATTTCTATTAAACATTATGTTAGTTTTACTCATATTCATTTCCAGTTCCCAAGCCTGGTTGCAGAAGCATAATGCAATAGGTTTAAAGGTTTCAACAGGGAGAAGAGCCCAAAAGGAAAAGGAGAATAAAGAAATAATTAATAAACTATAGATGGGTAACAATAAAGGTATTGATATAAAACCTATTACTTTACGATTTACAAGATAATACTTATATTAACCTGTCTAACAGAAAAGTATTAACAATTTATACCCCAAGATTATTAGTAAAATAAAGAAAATTAGTTAGATATATACAAAAACTAATTATTTTTGCATTTTGATTGTTTAGAAAATATAAATGAAATTATATAGAAAA
>NC_090758.1:40134469-40136969 GCF_036898095.1 Palaemon carinicauda
TATATTCATATATATCTATATATATATATATATATATATATATATATATATATATATATATATATACATATATATCTATATATATTCATATATATCTATATATATATATATATATATATATATATATATATATATATATATATATATATATATATACATTTATATATGCATATATATATATATATATATATATATATATATATATATATATATATACATTTATATATGCATATATATATATATATATATATATATATATATATATATATATACATTTATGTATATGCATATATGAATATATATATATATATATATATATATATATATATATATATATATATATATATATATAGAAGTGGCTGATTATTGTGATTATTATTTCTTCAGGATTAATATTTTTTCTTATTATCAAGTCAAAAATATCATAAATACAAAACACAATTATTAACAATGAATCATATTTATAAAGGAAAAAATATGGATAATAATGTCAAAAAAATCTGTAGGATAAAAATACTGGTGGTGTTAATACAAAAAACTAATGTTACATATAATAAATAGTAATATAATAATTTTGAACTACTCTGGGTCACAACAACAACAACAACACCAACAATAACAATAACAATAACAATAACAATAACAATAACAATAACAATAACAATAATAATAATAATAATAATAATAATAATAATAATAATAATAATAATAATAATAATAATAATAATAATAATAATAATAATTATAATAATAATTTCTGTTCCAAATTCCAGAAAATCATAAATCATTGCAGCATAAAGAACTAAAATATAATCTATATTTTATTTTGAATCAAACCGTAGTGAATAAGAATAAAAGAAAAATATTTTAAACCTTATCACGAAAAATATCAAGGATTTTTTTAATGAAGCTGAATTTAGAACTATATCAAATATCCAATGATATAAAAAAGGTCCTTGTTTTCGTTTGAGGGAACGATTTTTAATTTGTTTTAAAGGAAGAATGAAAAAAATTTCAATTTTATGGAATAACCTGGAGCCATTTTTGTACGTTGTTTTTATGTTTGAAATTTTGGATTTTATAGAGAGAGTAATTCTGTTCCCCAAAAATACCGGTTAAAAACACACACACACACACAAAAGAAGTCTCGCTATAAAAGAGGACTCCCGCAAAGGAGTCCATTACATAAATGAAGATTTCTGCAGATCCCACAAAAGAGGAACCCAGCAATAGATGCCATCACACAAAAGGAGTCCTCTCCATGTGAGATATCTGCAATAAATGAGGCATCCACAACAAGAGTCTTCCCCATGAAATAAGACTTCCCACATAAGAGACCTCCAACAAAAGAGGTCTTTCGACATAAGAGGTTTCCAAAGAAAAGAGGCTTTCAAACAAAAGAAAACTCCCCTTAGAATTGTCGATCCAACAGTAGAGGACTTGCAATTAAAAACTCCTCCACATAGAAGAGACCTTCCAACAAAAGAGGCCTCTCCACAAAAGTGTCCTTTCCACAAATGAGGGCTGCACATAAAAGGACGCCTTCGAACAAAAGAGGCCTCACCATAAAAGAAGACTTGCTATAATAGAGGACTCCCACAAAGGAGTCCTTTACACAGAAGAGGGTTTCTGCAAAGTGGCTTCGCACAAAAGAGGTCTCCCCACAAAAGAGACATTACCCATAAAAGAGGCCTCCACACAAAAGTTATTCCATCAAAAGAGGCCTTCCCATAAAAGAGGACACCAACAATAGATGCATTCACACAAAATGAGCCCTCCCCATACGAGAGGTCTCCCACAATAAAAGGCTTCCCATAAATGAGTCCTACTCATAAAAGGAGCCTTCCCACATAAGAGGCCTCCAACAAAAGAAGCCTTCCCACAAAAAAGGCCTCCTACATAAGATGCAGCCCCAAAAAGAGGTCCCCACATAAGAGAGGCCTCCCACAAACTGGGCCTTCCCAGAAAAGAGGCCTACCATAAAATTATCCTTCCACCAAAGACTCCCCGAAGAAGAGGTATCACACAAAAGAGGCTTTAAAAAAACGGCTCTTCCACAAAAAAGGCTTACCAGAAATGAGCCCTACCAGAAAAGGGGCCTTCCCACGAAAGAGGCCTCCCACTAAAAGATTTTTCTCCACTAAGTCCAGAGACCGGCTCTTCCATTTCCATGAAATAATCTTTGAAAGGACAAACACCGACGAACATCAAAGCGATAGGACTCTTTAACGACTGAAGGAAACAACCCTTTCCCTAATGAGGGATCTTTGACTCTTTAACGACTGAAGGAAACGACCCTTTCCCTAATGATGGATCTTTGACTCTTTAACGACTGAAGGAATGACCCTTTCCTTAATGAGGATCTTTGACTCTTTAACGACTGGAGGAAACGACCCTTTCCCTAATGAGGGATCTTTGACTCTTTAACGACTGAAGGAACGACCCTTTGCCTAATGAGGGATCTTTGACTCTTTAACGACTGAAGGAAACAACCCTCTGC
>NC_090758.1:40151969-40169469 GCF_036898095.1 Palaemon carinicauda
TTAACAATGTAAATGTAGAGAATTTCTTTAATTACATATTACTAGCGTACTAATCAGCTTTTCATACAAACATCTTCCCGACAAATTACTCCCTTAGCGAATGAGGTGGCCACTCATACAGCTGGATTAAATAGGGGGTATTGTCAGGGCTATGCAACTCATTCCTTTGTAGCTGCTTGCTGTGCCGTAACCTACGCCAAACAAGGATGTTCACGGCGATAAATATCATCACCGTGAAACACAAACTAGCCAGTATTATGGGGTGAAGAATTTCTTCATAAGTCGGTAACAGGTGGTCCTTTTCGGTAAGTTTCATCAACCGCTTTGCCACACGGCCGTTGTATGGGAGAGGAAGTGCTGGCATTGTAGAGGTCCACGTGAAGTTCGCGAAGTAGGCTCGTTCTCTGATGATTGTCCGTAGGCCAGTCACCATGGAATTCGGGGAAGTCCCGATACAACCATCTGCTGCGACGAAGATGTGGGTGAAGGATGTGGATCCGTCAGGGCATGATACATTGAAGCCGTCCTTGTCGTATCGTATCCACGAGCCATTATTTAGTCTGCAATTGAATTCTTTATTGTCAAAGGGATAAAGCTTATCCAGACAATCTTCACTTGTATAGGAGAGAGCACCGTCTAGCACTATACCTAACTCACATGAATCCATTAAGTTTTTACGTAATTCAAATGAGTCAGCTGTACATATTTTTCCATCCATTGCGTCTGAACAGTGAGTTAATTGATTTAAGTCTTTAATGACCGTATATGTTTCCTTGTCTGGGGAAATCAATACGTGTCCTGTCAAACTGGATATTACTGGATTTGAGTGATTCGTCATGAAAGTCGGAAATGGTGATATCCTGTAAGATTGCCAGGCATCAGAAGAATCAAAGGGAATTGTAATCCTAATCTTGTTATTATCTACGTTTACTGTAATTAGGCTGTAATAAAATTCTAACCTATGTTCGTCTAACAAAGGAACATAGCCTAGTTTATCCCTTCCGTTCTCCAGAACTAATTTTAAGTAACGTATAGGCAACAAATGGGGCGACAATACACCTTTAGTTGCTAACGTGATAGCTTCTACATAATCCTTGGATTTCTCAATGAAATGTGCAATTCTGTTATGTATGTGATCTATCTTTGAATCATAATACGTTAATGTTGCCAACAAATCCTGTACTTCCATAATTTGAACGATATTATCTGAATGTTCATTTAACAAATCCATAATTTTAGTGATTGAAGCTAACTGATCCCTTAGTTCTGACATAATCAATTCATCTTTATGAGTCAAGAACTCAATTTTCTTATTTTGATTACTAATTTTAAGACGATTGGAAATTCCTAAACCTAAACTTGCAACAGACCCAAAGATGCTTAATGCAGCATAAATGAACAGATTCCGTCTTTATGTTCGTGTCCTACAGTCCACATCAAAAGGTCATAAGCCAAAGATCCTGTCTCGCCAGTCTTATTTTTCATGTCATCAGATAGCATCTCTGCAACTTTTAATGTTGATCCAAGCAAACTCTTAGTAGTCAAATGAAAATGTCTTCTATGCAACTCATCCAATGATGCAGAAAACCTTGAAATGGCGGTTCTTAAGCTAGTGACATCATTCTCTTGAAGAAAAATTGCTCGCATATGCACTTCGACAATTACGTTGGTTGATGTAATAAAAATGTCTTCTTGTCTTTCAACTATATTGCCATATTTAAAATATATATTTTTAGTCTTAGAACTCATCCCATACGAGACAAATGTCTGAGCGAACAATATCACTCCCAACAACAAAAAATTCATCTTGGAAACCTGTAACGAGAAAAAATATATGTAATTACTCCTGTATTAAAAAGAAAACTTTTAGTCACACAAAATAAAATTTTTCCTCACTTCTTTTCCTCTCTTTTCTTTTTAATTTCTTATGTGAGACAATGGTACTATTCTCTCATCCGTGGGTTGGGCTACGTTTTGAATTCTAAACCTATTGGCCGTTAATGTTTCCAAAATGTTAAATGGGCCTTCAAACTTAGGTGTTAGTTTATAGTTGAGCCCTTTTCTGACATTGATTTGAATATAGATGTTATCACCCACGGTATATGTTTTAGTTGGTTTCGCTATTTTATCATGATTCCTTTTCATTATGATTTGTGATTCTTCTAAATTCTTTCGAAGGATATCATATCGACTTATACTTGCATTTATACATTCTTTTAAAGGATTTGATAGATTAGTTGTAGGCGTTAATACATGGAAAGGTGTTCTAACTGGGGTACCATACAATGCTTCATGCGGTGACATTTTAATTGATATATGATATGAATGATTCAGAGTACTCAGTGCCGCCGGTATTGCAATATCCCAGTTGGGGTCTGATCCCCCTAGTGTTACCCTCAATATATTTAATATCTTCCTATTTGCTCTTTCCACTAGCCCATTCAACTCTGGGTGATATATCATGGTATTAATCTTCTTTATGTTGAGGAATTCACACAATGAGGTAAGAAAGTGATTATTAAATTCACCACCCGAGTCTGAGATTATCATGTGTGGAATTCCATGTTTACAAATGTAACACTCGTAAAACTTCCTAGCGCATTCAATCGCAGTTTTAGTTTTAAGCGCTATTAGTTCTGTATATCGAGTTAAAGCATCTATAATTACTGAGAGGTGCTTATTTCCTCTGTCTGACTCGTAAAATCCTGTTAACAAATCTAAATGTATTCTTTCAAAGGGTTGATTGGGAACAGGATAAGCTCCTAGGCTGACAGGTGTTTTCGTATGCCCTTTGTTTTCCTGACATGTGCGACAATTAGCTATGTGTCTTTTTATATCTTTAAGCATTGTATGCCAATAAAACAATGATTTGGCTTTCTGTGACATTAATGAGAACCCAGGGTGTCCATGTAATGGATTTGAATGCAACCAATTCAGGACAGTGGAAATAAGTGAGTTTGGTACTACTACCTGGTCGTTAGTTACATGTGGTGTATTGCGGGTTTTCCTTGTCACAGTCCTACACAGAATATTATCTTTGATTACATAATTCTGCTGCTTATACTTTATATATTCTTTTTCCTTATGATTGCCTTTCAAAGCATTTATAATTGTTTCTATTTTCTGATCTTTTCTTTGCTCAGTCTGTAACAATTCAGCGCTCCAGCCTAAATCTTCTTGTTCAGATATTGTTTTTACAATAGGCATGGATGTTGATATATCTATTAATTCAGCTAAAGGCTCCGTACAAGATGACACGGGGTTGCGTGATAATGCATCCGCAATGATATTTGCTTTCCCAGGTAAATACCCGATTCTTGCGCCAAAATCTTGAATGATTAAATGCCACCGAGTTCGTTTAGGGCTGTGATTGAAGCCTTTAAAGAACTCTGTTAGTGGTTTATGGTCAGTAAGAACCTTAACGGGATAACCGTAAATTATGAACTTAAAATGCACTAGCGAATTAACAATAGCTAGTCCTTCCTTGTCTATTACTGCATACTTACTTTCGGAAGTTCTCAATTTTCGAGAATAGAAAGCTATCGGGAAAAACTGTTTATCATATTGCTGAAGCAATACCCCTCCTACTCCTAAGTCTGAGGCGTCTGTTGCAATGAAGAATTCCTTACCGAAGTCAGGAAATTTTAAGATAGGAGAACTACACAGTTCATCTTTCAAAGTATTAAACGCCTGTTGATGTTGCTCAGACCATATGAAATCTACGCCCTTCTTCGAAAGATTAGTTAAAGGAGCGGCTATTATTGAATAGTTGCGTATAAAACGCCTGTATTATCCACTACAACCCAGAAATTGTTGTATTCCCTTGACATTAGTAGGCATGGGAAAATTACGTATAGCCGACACCTTATCATGGACTACTTTAAGACCTTGGCTTGACACCATGAAACCCAAATATATCAATTCTGTTTTGAAAAATTCACACTTACTAATCTTTACCCTTAAGTTATGTTGTCTTAATCTCTGTAGTACTAGTTCTAACTTACGTAGATGTTCTTCTAAGGTGTTGGAAAAGATTACAAGATCATCCATATAGGCATGCAATATATCCCCTAACAAGTCTCCAAACACTATGTTAATCATTCTTGTAAATGTTATAGGAGCACAACGTAAACCAAAAGGCATCCGTAAAAATTCATAATGTCCCCTGGCTGTGCTGAAGGCTGTGTATGGGATACTATCTTCTTCTAATGATATCTGGTGAAAGCCTTTAAGTAAGTCCAAACTGGTAAAATATTTATTCTGACCTAACAAAGACAAAATATCGTCAGTACATGGCACTGGGAATCGATCAGGGATCGTTTTCTCGTTTAGACGACGAAAGTCGACGCAGATACGCCATGTTCGATCTTTTTTCGGTACAACTATTAAAGGAAAATTATAAGGGCTATTTGATTTTCTAATGACTCCTTCCTCTAACATTTTACCTACTTCATCATTTATTTCATTCTGGAATTTCATAGGGAGTCTGTACGAGGGTACATATATAATTTTCTGCTTGTCTTTTAACCTTATTTGATGCTCGATCACATCTGTTTTTCCTAAGGATCCATCCGTAGTGGAAAAGACATCTGTATATTTAGTTAAAAGTTCAAAAATTTTCTGCTGAATTTCTTCGTCTTGAATGTCTTTATTGATTTTATTTTTAATAGATCGCAAAAGGGATTCATCCGCAACTGATTGAGAGTGATTGATTTCAGCAATGGAAAGAATACGATGTTTATAAACTTCTACATCCAAGATATGTTGATTTTTGTGAATTACTAAAGTGTTATTTAAATGATTACAGACTTCAATATTACATTGTTAATGTGAGCCTACTGTATAAATAGCTTGTGTGACAGACAATCCGTTAGTTTTCAAAGTGTCGGAAAGGATTAATATTTCAGATCCCGGTAATGTTTTCTTTATTTGCACTATTAAATTCGAAGGTACGTTTGGTTCGATAGATTGCGTGCAAGATGATATTACGGGTGAACGAGAATTCTGCTGGGTCGCGTATATTATTTCTTTATTAGTGAGACAAGTTATTGGTTCTTCAACGTACGTTACGGTTACATTTGTCGTCTCCTTTTTATCCAAAACTGATTTTAAGGTATTAGAAGACTTATAGAATTTCCCTTTGATATACACGCCGTGCTTGGTAGGGGCTAAGATAATGTTTTGATTTCCCATAGATGGGTATCCTATAATTACAGCTGGATACATATTAATGTTTTTTACTACAACAAATGTATCGGCAAACGTGCGATTACCGACTCTGAACTGAATATGAGTTATGCCTATGACGTTTAATTCATTATTTCCTATACCTGAAAGTCTAATTCCTGATTTTTCAATCGTAAAGTTCGGAAACAACAAATGATGCGTCTTCAAATCCATAATATTACGTGGACTACCAGAGTCAAATAATAACGTAAAGGATTTGTGTTCTAAATTTACAGCATATAAGGTTGGCCGTAACTCATTTTGGCTTATTATTGTATGAATTCGTTGCAAATCTACGGGAGCATGCACTGTTTTACTTAATTCGGCCGTGTGTTTCATAGGAAAATCTATTGTCTCACAATTATCTGATAAAACATTAAATTGATTATTCAATACTATTGATATTGACATAAATGACCTTGACCCAACATCACTCTCTTCCCCTCTAGAGTTAACTATGTGGTATTTGCTTTGCTCTGCACATTCTGAAAATTAGGCTGACTTTGCGAGGTCTGGTTTGACGGCCCAGGCTCAGCGATATTTGAAGAAGTGTTTGTTTCGGACTCTGAACTGCATTGACATTTTGTTGTTTCTTCTTATTGTTAAAATGAGGATTTTTCTTTTTATTTCCATATGGAACTGACTGTGGCATTGACTGCGTATTTCTAGGATATTGTTGTGTCTTACGCGCGTAACATTGACTATAAGAATGTGATGCTGTGTTGTGAACTGAACAAAATTTCGTTCTACAGTCTACGCTTATGTGACCTTGACGTTTGCAGTTGTAACACGTCACTCCCGCTACTGGACTGTTAATTACGTTCACTGTTTGTGGTTTTGTTTCATTCTTAGCAAAAACTTGAGTTAACACGGGATCGAGATCTGGACACTTGGACATGTGTTTCTTTATCTGTTTATAGACATCCAATTCCGTACTTGCAGGCATTAACTTCTTATCAAAGCACCGCACTAAAGCTTCAGGCAACATAAGTGTCATGCAAGTTAAATACATTAATCGTAAAAAATCTTTCACGGAGATATTATCGTTAGTAACCCAAGTGGAATTACCTAAAATGTCCTGATATTCGTTAAGCCTATCAGCTATGAGAGCTGCTCTCTCAACAACATTAAGCCGATTCATAGTGGCTTGATTAAGTGTATTTCGTAACGTTAACACTACATCCAAAGCTTCCTCACCCCCATAAATCGCGCGTAACCTAACTTTGAAATCATCCCAAGTAACTGCTTCCTGAAATGAAACACCTCTTAAATATGCACTCGCATCCCCTTTAGAAAAATCTATAAAACTTTTAGCTTCTTGTAATTGTACAAAAGGATCTACAATTTGTTTGGCATTTAAATGGGCATCAACGGATGAAATCCATGACTCCACATTTTGTGGCAAGAACCCGTTGACACGACCTTGAAAAGGAATGATTGCTGACCTGGCATTTACAAGCGTCACAATTGGAGGAGGATTAGCCTGGCCTACACCACTAGGTCCAGGGGTAGGGCTGACAGGAGGAGCCATGACTGCTGTATTTTTTTTTTCTATCTCTTTGACCCCTTTCAATCCTATCAAAATATCTATATGAGTACAGACGCCCACTGCGTAAACGCATATGTATAATAAAATTCCCCCAACAATGTTACTAATCCCAAAACATTTCCCCCCAAGAGTTTCTGAAAGAAAAAGGAATTAGCACAAAGAAAGAAAATTCTAAATGAGAATTCGGAGTTTCTTATAACAAAGTTTAGGAATTCACTCACCACAGTAATAATTAACTAACGACTTGTGATAACTACACTTCACTGCCCAAACTGAAATGAATACAAAAACGTCTGTACTTAGCTTTATATGAAGTCGACACGTCCTCTCTCTCTCTCTCTCTCTCTCTCTTGATGTTTTGTTAGCGATGTCTCGTTCTAGTTTCTTGTTGAATGTAGTTCTTCCTGGATATGTCTTGCAATTGTTGAACGCCAGTCCTTGGGTTTCCTAGGATGTTGATTGAAGATTCAAGTTGTATACTAACATATGTTGATGTTAGCTTTTCCGTTGGACTTAATCAAAATTGTAGATTCTTGTAGATAATGTCGAGTTCTTGAAGATCTTTATATGAAGTCGACACGTCCTCTCTCTCTCTCTCTCTCTCTCTCTCTTGATGTTTTGTTAGCGATGTCTCGTTCTAGTTTCTTGTTGAATGTAGTTCTTCCTGGATATGTCTTGCAATTGTTGAATGCCAGTCCTTGGGTTTCCTAGGATGTTGATTGAAGATTCAAGTTGTATACTAACATATGTTGATGTTAGCTTTTCCGTTGGACTTAATCAAAATTGTAGATTCTTGTAGATAATGTCGAGTTCTTGAAGATCTTTATCAGGTTTTACAGCTTTTATTTTGAAGTCTTGAAGATCTTTCTCTGGTTTTACAGCTTTTATGTTGAAGTCTTGAAGATATTTCTCTGGTTTTACAGCTATTTATTTTGAAGTCTTGAAGATATTTCTCTAATTCTTAGAGTTTAACCGCTGTCTTAGAGTTTAATCGCTGCCACCATTTATTGGTGTGCTACTGTCTTAAGCACACATTTGAGTATGAGTTGTTTTCAGATGTATTTAAATGGATTTACTGAATACATCTTAATGGTTTTTAAGTTTTATTTTTATAAAACAACAGAGTTAAACATCTCCATCACTGGAGGAAGCTGTGTTGGTCCAGACGACCAATTCTGGTGAGGTTTAGATATGAACTGAATAAATTATCGATATCACAGATATCGTATGCTTGCTTTAATTTAGCCAAGTGACGGAATCGGAAGACACCTGCATCCGGTGACGTCACAAACTTTCACACGAGGAGACAATGTGTTGACGTTAAGAAAGAATGTCAATCTGCCGATGTTTGCATTATACATCCTGCTTATAATTTGAATGACTACAGCAAATCCCAGGGTTAGTTCTTCCAACCAACATGACATATTACGTCATTTGTTTTAAACATGTAATATTACTATTCTAATTATTACATAAGCTCGGCCAGCTATCTCAATTTTTTTTTTTTTTACAAAAATTTAACAACAAGCCGAAACATGGTTATTAGGTGTGACTGGACATACGTATTATTCTTTGTTTAACTTTAGCCATAATCAACTGAGGACGAATGTCCAAATAGGCACAATAAAAAATAATAACAATAATGCATACAAAAAAGATATTACCAAAGCAAAAGAAAAATGCATGATAAAACCAAGATCATATATATGGTACATTGCTAGCAAATGATTACATGGTACCAAAAAACAAAACAAATTCTGACTTACATATGATTCGGTAACTTGATAAAGAATAATTGTTACCTTTGTCAGAAACAAGATACTCAATTTTGAGTGCACAAACACGAATTCCTGGTACGTACACGTACCACGGTTTCGTACATATATATATATATATATTCATATATATAGGGCTGATATATTTTATTAGATGCCCATAGATTCTGTTATATATTTTGTTATATATATATTTTTTTTTTCTCTTTTCTTTTTTAACATTCCGGCTTATATATTTTTATTAGATGCCGAGAGAAAAAACGATTTATATCCTTTTTTATTTTATTTATTTTTTAAATGTTGTTTTAAATGTATTTTTAACAATGTAAATGTAGAGAATTTCTTTAATTACATATTACTAGCGTACTAATCAGCTTTTCATACAAACATCTTCCCGACAAATTACTCCCTTAGCGAATGAGGTGGCCACTCATACAGCTGGATTAAATAGGGGGTATTGTCAGGGCTATGCAACTCATTCCTTTGTAGCTGCTTGCTGTGCCGTAACCTACGCCAAACAAGGATGTTCACGGCGATAAATATCATCACCGTGAAACACAAACTAGCCAGTATTATGGGGTGAAGAATTTCTTCATAAGTCGGTAACAGGTGGTCCTTTTCGGTAAGTTTCATCAACCGCTTTGCCACACGGCCGTTGTATGGGAGAGGAAGTGCTGGCATTGTAGAGGTCCACGTGAAGTTCGCGAAGTAGGCTCGTTCTCTGATGATTGTCCGTAGGCCAGTCACCATGGAATTCGGGGAAGTCCCGATACAACCATCTGCTGCGACGAAGATGTGGGTGAAGGATGTGGATCCGTCAGGGCATGATACATTGAAGCCGTCCTTGTCGTATCGTATCCACGAGCCATTATTTAGTCTGCAATTGAATTCTTTATTGTCAAAGGGATAAAGCTTATCCAGACAATCTTCACTTGTATGGGAGAGAGCACCGTCTAGCACTATACCTAACTCACATGAATCCATTAAGTTTTTACGTAATTCAAATGAGTCAGCTGTACATATTTTTCCATCCATTGCGTCTGAACAGTGAGTTATTTGATTTAAGTCTTTAATGACCGTATATGTTTCCTTGTCTGGGGAAATCAATACGTGTCCTGTCAAACTGGATATTACTGGATTTGAGTGATTCGTCATGAAAGTCGGAAATGGTGATATCCTGTAAGATTGCCAGGCATCAGAAGAATCAAAGGGAATTGTAATCCTAATCTTGTTATTATCTACGTTTACTGTAATTAGGCTGTAATAAAATTCTAACCTATGTTCGTCTAACAAAGGAACATAGCCTAGTTTATCCCTTCCGTTCTCCAGAACTAATTTTAAGTAACGTATAGGCAACAAATGGGGCGACAATACACCTTTAGTTGCTAACGTGATAGCTTCTACATAATCCTTGGATTTCTCAATGAAATGTGCAATTCTGTTATGTATGTGATCTATCTTTGAATCATAATACGTTAATGTTGCCAACAAATCCTGTACTTCCATAATTTGAACGATATTATCTGAATGTTCATTTAACAAATCCATAATTTTAGTGATTGAAGCTAACTGATCCCTTAGTTCTGACATAATCAATTCATCTTTATGAGTCAAGAACTCAATTTTCTTATTTTGATTACTAATTTTAAGACGATTGGAAATTCCTAAACCTAAACTTGCAACAGACCCAAAGATGCTTAATGCAGCATAAATGAACAGATTCCGTCTTTATGTTCGTGTCCTACAGTCCACATCAAAAGGTCATAAGCCAAAGATCCTGTCTCGCCAGTCTTATTTTTCATGTCATCAGATAGCATCTCTGCAACTTTTAATGTTGATCCAAGCAAACTCTTAGTAGTCAAATGAAAATGTCTTCTATGCAACTCATCCAATGATGCAGAAAACCTTGAAATGGCGGTTCTTAAGCTAGTGACATCATTCTCTTGAAGAAAAATTGCTCGCATATGCACTTCGACAATTACGTTGGTTGATGTAATAAAAATGTCTTCTTGTCTTTCAACTATATTGCCATATTTAAAATATATATTTTTAGTCTTAGAACTCATCCCATACGAGACAAATGTCTGAGCGAACAATATCACTCCCAACAACAAAAAATTCATCTTGGAAACCTGTAACGAGAAAAAATATATGTAATTACTCCTGTATTAAAAAGAAAACTTTTAGTCACACAAAATAAAATTTTTCCTCACTTCTTTTCCTCTCTTTTCTTTTTAATTTCTTATGTGAGACAATGGTACTATTCTCTCATCCGTGGGTTGGGCTACGTTTTGAATTCTAAACCTATTGGCCGTTAATGTTTCCAAAATGTTAAATGGGCCTTCAAACTTAGGTGTTAGTTTATAGTTGAGCCCTTTTCTGACATTGATTTGAATATAGATGTTATCACCCACGGTATATGTTTTAGTTGGTTTCGCTATTTTATCATGATTCCTTTTCATTATGATTTGTGATTCTTCTAAATTCTTTCGAAGGATATCATATCGACTTATACTTGCATTTATACATTCTTTTAAAGGATTTGATAGATTAGTTGTAGGCGTTAATACATGGAAAGGTGTTCTAACTGGGGTACCATACAATGCTTCATGCGGTGACATTTTAATTGATATATGATATGAATGATTCAGAGTACTCAGTGCCGCCGGTATTGCAATATCCCAGTTGGGGTCTGATCCCCCTAGTGTTACCCTCAATATATTTAATATCTTCCTATTTGCTCTTTCCACTAGCCCATTCAACGCTGGGTGATATATCATGGTATTAATCTTCTTTATGTTGAGGAATTCACACAATGAGGTAAGAAAGTGATTATTAAATTCACCACCCGAGTCTGAGATTATCATGTGTGGAATTCCATGTTTACAAATGTAACACTCGTAAAACTTCCTAGCGCATTCAATCGCAGTTTTAGTTTTAAGCGCTATTAGTTCTGTATATCGAGTTAAAGCATCTATAATTACTAAGAGGTGCTTATTTCCTCTGTCTGACTCGTAAAATCCTGTTAACAAATCTAAATGTATTCTTTCAAAGGGTTGATTGGGAACAGGATAAGCTCCTAGGCTGACAGGTGTTTTCGTATGCCCTTTGTTTTCCTGACATGTGCGACAATTAGCTATGTGTCTTTTTATATCTTTAAGCATTGTATGCCAATAAAACAATGATTTGGCTTTCTGTGACATTAATGAGAACCCAGGGTGTCCATGTAATGGATTTGAATGCAACCAATTCAGGACAGTGGAAATAAGTGAGTTTGGTACTACTACCTGGTCGTTAGTTACATGTGGTGTATTGCGGGTTTTCCTTGTCACAGTCCTACACAGAATATTATCTTTGATTACATAATTCTGCTGCTTATACTTTATATATTCTTTTTCCTTATGATTGCCTTTCAAAGCATTTATAATTGTTTCTATTTTCTGATCTTTTCTTTGCTCAGTCTGTAACAATTCAGCGCTCCAGCCTAAATCTTCTTGTTCAGATATTGTTTTTACAATAGGCATGGATGTTGATATATCTATTAATTCAGCTAAAGGCTCCGTACAAGATGACACGGGGTTGCGTGATAATGCATCCGCAATGATATTTGCTTTCCCAGGTAAATACCCGATTCTTGCGCCAAAATCTTGAATGATTAAATGCCACCGAGTTCGTTTAGGGCTGTGATTGAAGCCTTTAAAGAACTCTGTTAGTGGTTTATGGTCAGTAAGAACCTTAACGGGATAACCGTATATTATGAACTTAAAATGCACTAGTGAATTAACAATAGCTAGCCCTTCCTTGTCTATTACTGCATACTTACTTTCGGAAGTTCTCAGTTTTCGAGAATAAAAAGCTATCGGGAAAAAGTGTTTATCATATTGCTGAAGCAATACCCCTCCTACTCCTAAGTCTGAGGCGTCTGTTGCAATGAAGAATTCCTTACCGAAGTCAGGAAATTTTAAGATAGGAGAACTACACAGTTCATCTTTCAAAGTATTAAACGCCTGTTGATGTTGCTCAGACCATATGAAATCTACGCCCTTCTTCGAAAGATTAGTTAAAGGAGCGGCTATTATTGAATAGTTGCGTATAAAACGCCTGTATTATCCACTACAACCCAGAAATTGTTGTATTCCCTTGACATTAGTAGGCATGGGAAAATTACGTATAGCCGACACCTTATCATGGACTACTTTAAGACCTTGGCTTGACACCATGAAACCCAAATATATCAATTCTGTTTTGAAAAATTCACACTTACTAATCTTTACCCTTAAGTTATGTTGTCTTAATCTCTGTAGTACTAGTTCTAACTTACGTAGATGTTCTTCTAAGCTGTTGGAAAAAATTACAAGATCATCCATATAGGCATGCAATATATCCCCTAACAAGTCTCCAAACACTATGTTACCATTCTTGTAAATGTTATAGGAGCACAACGTAAAACAAAAGGCATCCGTAAAAATTCATAATGTCCCCTGGCTGTGCTGAAGGCTGTGTATGGGATACTATCTTCTTCTAATGATATCTGGTGAAAGCCTTTAAGTAAGTCCAAACTGGTAAAATATTTATTCTGACCTAACAAAGACAAAATATCGTCAGTATATGGCACTGGGAATCGATCAGGGATCGTTTTCTCGTTTAGACGACGAAAGTCGACGCAGATACGCCATGTTCGATCTTTTTTCGGTACAACTATTAAAGGAAAATTATAAGGGCTATTTGATTTTCTAATGACTCCTTCCTCTAACATTTTACCTACTTCATCATTTATTTCATTCTGGAATTTCATAGGGAGTCTGTACGAGGGTACATATATAATTTTCTGCTTGTCTTTTAACCTTATTTGATGCTCGATCACATCTGTTTTTCCTAAGGATCCATCCGTAGTGGAAAAGACATCTGTATATTTAGTTAAAAGTTCAAAAATTTTCTGCTGAATTTCTTCGTCTTGAATGTCTTTATTGATTTTATTTTTAATAGATCGCAAAAGGGATTCATCCGCAACTGATTGAGAGTGATTGATTTCAGCAATGGAAAGAATACGATGTTTATAAACTTCTACATCCAAGATATGTTGATTTTTGTGAATTACTAAAGTGTTATTTAAATGATTACAGACTTCAATATTACATTGTTGATGTGAGCCTACTGTATAAATAGCTTGTGTGACAGACAATCCGTTAGTTTTCAAAGTGTCGGAAAGGATTAATATTTCAGATCCCGGTAATGTTTTCTTTATTTGCACTATTAAATTCGAAGGTACGTTTGGTTCGATAGATTGCGTGCAAGATGATATTACGGGTGAACGAGAATTCTGCTGGGTCGCGTATATTATTTCTTTATTAGTGAGACAAGTTATTGGTTCTTCAACGTACGTTACGGTTACATTTGTCGTCTCCTTTTTATCCAAAACTGATTTTAAGGTATTAGAAGACTTATAGAATTTCCCTTTGATATACACGCCGTGCTTGGTAGGGGCTAAGATAATGTTTTGATTTCCCATAGATGGGTATCCTATAATTACAGCTGGATACATATTAATGTTTTTTACTACAACAAATGTATCGGCAAACGTGTGATTACCGACTCTGAACTGAATATGAGTTATGCCTATGACGTTTAATTCATTATTTCCTATACCTGAAAGTCTAATTCCTGATTTTTCAATCGTAAAGTTCGGAAACAACAAATGATGCGTCTTCAAATCCATAATATTACGTGGACTACCAGAGTCAAAAAATAACGTAAAGGATTTGTGTTCTAAATTTACAGCATATAAGGTTGGCCGTAACTCATTTTGGCTTATTATTGTATGAATTCGTTGCAAATCTACGGGAGCATGCACTGTTTTACTTAATTCGGCCGTGTGTTTCATAGGAAAATCTATTGTCTCACAATTATCTGATAAAACATTAAATTGATTATTCAATACTATTGATGTTGACATAAATGACCTTGACCCAACATCACTCTCTTTCCCTCTAGAGTTAACTATGTGGTATTTGCTTTGCTCTGCACATTCTGAAAATTAGGCTGACTTTGCGAGGTCTGGTTTGACGGCCCAGGCTCAGCGATATTTGAAGAAGTGTTTGTTTCGGACTCTGAACTGCATTGACATTTTGTTGTTTCTTCTTATTGTTAAAATGAGGATTTTTCTTTTTATTTCCATATGGAACTGACTGTGGCATTGACTGCGTATTTCTAGGATATTGTTGTGTCTTACGCGCGTAACATTGACTATAAGAATGTGATGCTGTGTTGTGAACTGAACAAAATTTCGTTCTACAGTCTGCGCTTATGTGACCTTGACGTTTGCAGTTGTAACACGTCACTCCCGCTACTGGACTGTTAATTATGTTCACTGTTTGTGGTTTTGTTTCATTCTTAGCAAAAACTTGAGTTAACACGGGATCGAGATCTGGACACTTGGACATGTGTTTCTTTATCTGTTTATAGACATCCAATTCCGTACTTGCAGGCATTAACTTCTTATCAAAGCACCGCACTAAAGCTTCAGGCAACATAAGTGTCATGCAAGTTAAATACATTAATCGTAAAAAATCTTTCACGGAGATATTATCGTTAGTAACCCAAGTGGAATTACCTAAAATGTCCTGATATTCGTTAAGCCTATCAGCTATGAGAGCTGCTCTCTCAACAACATTAAGCCGATTCATAGTGGCTTGATTAAGTGTATTTCGTAACGTTAACACTACATCCAAAGCTTCCTCACCCCCATAAATCGCGCGTAACCTAACTTTGAAATCATCCCAAGTAACTGCTTCCTGAAATGAAACACCTCTTAAATACGCACTCGCATCCCCTTTAGAAAAATCTATAAAACTTTTAGCTTCTTGTAATTGTACAAAAGGATCTACAATTTGTTTGGCATTTAAATGGGCATCAACGGATGAAATCCATGACTCCACATTTTGTGGCAAGAACCCGTTGACACGACCTTGAAAAGGAAGGATTGCTGACCTGGCATTTACAAGCGTCACAATTGGAGGAGGATTAGCCTGGCCTACACCACTAGGTCCAGGGGTAGGGCTGACAGGAGGAGCCATGACTGCTGTATTTTTTTTTCTATCTCTTTGACCCCTTTCAATCCTATCAAAATATCTATATGAGTACAGACGCCCACTGCGTAAACGCATATGTATAATAAAATTCCCCCAACAATGTTACTAATCCCAAAACATTTCCCCCCAAGAGTTTCTGAAAGAAAAAGGAATTAGCACAAAGAAAGAAAATTCTAAATGAGAATTCGGAGTTTCTTATAACAAAGTTTAGGAATTCACTCACCCCAGTAATAATCAACTAACGACTTGTGATAACTACACTTCACTGCCCAAACTGAAATGAATACAAAAACGTCTGTACTTAGCTTTATATGAAGTCGACACGTCCTCTCTCTCTCTCTCTCTCTCTCTCTCTTGATGTTTTGTTAGCGATGTCTCGTTCTAGTTTCTTGTTGAATGTAGTTCTTCCTGGATATGTCTTGCAATTGTTGAACGCCAGTCCTTGGGTTTCCTAGGATGTTGATTGAAGATTCAAGTTGTATACTAACATATGTTGATGTTAGCTTTTCCGTTGGACTTAATCAAAATTGTAGATTCTTGTAGATAATGTCGAGTTCTTGAAGATCTTTATATGAAGTCGACACGTCCTCTCTCTCTCTCTCTCTCTCTCTCTTGATGTTTTGTTAGCGATGTCTCGTTCTAGTTTCTTGTTGAATGTAGTTCTTCCTGGATATGTCTTGCAATTGTTGAATGCCAGTCCTTGGGTTTCCTAGGATGTTGATTGAAGATTCAAGTTGTATACTAACATATGTTGATGTTAGCTTTTCCGTTGGACTTAATCAAAATTGTAGATTCTTGTAGATAATGTCGAGTTCTTGAAGATCTTTATCAGGTTTTACAGCTTTTATTTTGAAGTCTTGAAGATCTTTCTCTGGTTTTACAGCTTTTATGTTGAAGTCTTGAAGATATTTCTCTGGTTTTACAGCTATTTATTTTGAAGTCTTGAAGATATTTCTCTAATTCTTAGAGTTTAACCGCTGTCTTAGAGTTTAATCGCTGCCACCATTTATTGGTGTGCTACTGTCTTAAGCACACATTTGAGTATGAGTTGTTTTCAGATGTATTTAAATGGATTTACTGAATACATCTTAATGGTTTTTAAGTTTTATTTTTATAAAACAACAGAGTTAAACATCTCCATCACTGGAGGAAGCTGTGTTGGTCCAGACGACCAATTCTGGTGAGGTTTAGATATGAACTGAATAAGTTATCGATATCACAGATATCGTATGCTTGCTTTAATTTAGCCAAGTGACGGAATCGTAAGACACCTGCATCCGGTGACGTCACAAACTTTCACACGAGGAGACAATGTGTTGACGTTAAGAAAGAATGTCAATCTGCCGATGTTTGCATTATACATCCTGCTTATAATTTGAATGACTACAGCAAATCCCAGGGTTAGCTCTTCCAACGAACATGACATATTACGTCATTTGTTTTAAACATGTAATATTACTATTCTAATTATTACATATATATATATATATATATATATATATATATATATATATATATATATATATATATATATATATATATATATATATATATATATCCCTTTAAATTCCCATGAAAAACTCCTCCGTGACATTTCTAGTTCCTTTCAAAGTCATTCTATTTTGAGCAATTTAACTTCAGAGAAAGAAAATTAATGGCCAGAAATCTCCTGGGAATATGTCAGAGGCGAAGATGCAAGTCTCCTTAATGCCAGAGAAGGTACAGAAGAAATGGAAACTATGATTTATAATCTCTCTCTCTCTCTCTCTCTCTCTCTCTATCTCTCTCTCTCTCTCTCTCTCTCTCTCTCTCTCTCTCTCTCTCTCTCTCTCTCTCTCTCTCTCTCTCCTCTCTCTTTATCT
>NC_090758.1:40181969-40184469 GCF_036898095.1 Palaemon carinicauda
TAACAACAGACCCCAAGTACTTAAACTGATTCACCTCTTCAAGTAACTCTCCATTCGATGTGACATTCAACCTCCCACCACCTTCACTTCTCGTATATCTCATAACGTTACTCTCACCCACATTAACTCTCAACTTCCTTTTCTCACATATCCTTCCAAATCCTGTCACAAATCGGCCAAGCTTCTCTTCCGAGTCTGCAATCAGTACAGTATCATCCGCAAACACCAACTGATTTACCTCCTATTCATGATCATTTGTGGCTATCAGTTTCAATCCTCGTCCAAGCACTCGAGAATTCACTTCTCTCATCACTCCATCAACATACAAGTTAAACAAGCTTGGCAACATCACACATCCCTGTCTCAGCCCCACTCTCACCGGAAACCAATCACTCACTTCATTTCCTATCCTAACACATGCTTTACTACCATTGTAGAAACTTTTCACTGCTTGCAAAAACCTTCCACCAATTCTATATAACCTCATCACATTTCACATCGCTTCCCTATCAACTCTATCATACGCTTTCTCCAGATCCAGAAATGCAACATACATATCCTCACCTTTTGCTAAATATTTCTTGCATATCAGCCTAACTGTAAAAATCTGATTCATACATCCCCTTCCCCTTCTAGAACCACCTTGTACTCACCCAAATTTTATGAAATTACTCCACATTGATATGAACGATTTGCTGAGTATGACATCCATCTTAGTGAAGTAATAACTTAAAGCCAAAGGTCCAAGAGCACCCATAGGACCACCAAAGACGTACGCCAGCTCGTTCAGGAGAAGACTCTCGTTTCCACACTTTGGGAAGGATGATCAGATTAAATATAAAATTTGATTCTAGTAATTACTGAATTGAAAAGTAATAAGTTAAATTATAAAGGTTTATAAGATTTTATTTATTTCATGATTCTTTTGTCGGTATTTATTATTTCATATTTTCATAGATATAATTTGCATGATTTGCATACATACATCTCTAATCTATGGATGATATTCAATAAGTTTCTGTAGATTATTAAAGATTCCCATTTATGAAATATACCATATATCTAATATATCCATATCGACGTACATCTGAACCTTCTTCCCCAACACGTAGAGATAAGATGATCGAGAAGTCGTGTAGAGCTGCTTGGCAAGATCTGCCATCGGCGAGACGATATTCGCATCGTGAAGGCCTTGGCTGGTTGAGTCCCTGATGCTGATTGGTTGATGGAGGGATCTCGACCAATCAGTGTACTCAGCTGTGATGGCTAACATTATTTCCTGTGGCGGGATGAAAATACTCCATGTGAAGTATATTTTTATTTAATTGATGGTATATTTTATATATGTGTGTAGCCTAGGTAATAATAATAATAATAATAATAATAATAATAATAACAATAATAATGCCCACCTGCAGATGATAACGATAGTTATTGACGACGAAGGATCTCAGCAGATCCTCCCTATAGTCAGCGTCGAATCCTTCCTGGACTTCTCGCTGACTCAGGATGTCAAGGAGGTTGGCAGCTGTCATTCCTAGAAGGAGGTCAACTGGAGTCAAGAAGAAAACTAAGATTTTTCTTATTTTTCTTTTTATAGTTGAGAGATTAAGAATAATACTTTGTATAGACAAATGGATATATTTAGGATATACGAATAAGTACTTGGGTGCAAGTTAACTTTTATATCATAGTTTAGAAATTAGGAATTTTATTCTGTTTAAACGTATGTATTCATTATACAAGAATTTCAGTTCGTAAATGTATATATCTGTGTATATAAAACAAGAACAACAACAACAACAACAACAACAAAAGCCGCTGTGTCTAGAATTCTGCAGGACATTGGCCACATCCATGTCCTTATTCATGACTGTGGTTTAGCTAGTTTTCATCACCACGCTTTCCAACTGCGGATTGGTGATGGTGGGAGATTTATGTCTGTGTGCTTACAGCAAATATAGCTATTGTGAGTAGCCCTAGTACAGCTTTGTTGATCACGGCCATACAATAAACCTTTTATCACGTTAAGGTATCCCCACTCACAAAGGGAGGTGTATATATATATATATATATATATATATATATATATATATATATATATATATATATATATATATATATATATATATATACATATATTATATATATATATATATATATATATATATATATATATATATATATATATATATATATATATATGCCTGTGTGGATAGAGTTATATATATGTGATATTATACATATACGGGTTTCATGTATTATCCATCTCATGCATTATGAGTTACGACCCTAAATAGCTTTTATAATGAATAAAATGTTTTCGTGTATGAGTTGACAAACATATCAAATCCATCTACGAAAATCAAGAAGTAAATCTTACCCATTTTTCTCTGATGGTTTTTCCAGTCCAGTTTGATAGTGACACCATCAATGCTGGGGCCAACAGCCACTTGGAACTTGGATGTCTTTAGTTCAACCTTTAAGAACATTAGCTTAA
>NC_090758.1:40186969-40189469 GCF_036898095.1 Palaemon carinicauda
ATTCCTGTGTGTTTTCAATGGTTGATTCGCTGCCTTTGTCTCTCTTTCTAGGAAACAAGATGAAGAAGTTTATCAAAGGGGACTTTACGATATCCCTGCCTTCATCTCACTGCCAGGGACTCCTTTAGAGTCGACAGGATTAAAAGGATTTTTTTTTTTTTTTTTTTTGGTCTATTTTATTTAAAAAAAAAACTTATCTTCTTTAGAGAAATATTTCATAACTAAGGAATCTTTTCTTCCATAAAAGATATATGAAATTGTGTATGATACAATAACAACGTAGTAGTAGAATAATATATAATTATAGGCAAGGTGTATGAGATTGAAATATCATATATCTTACAGGTGGAGTTTTTGAATAATAGGATTTTAGCGGAAAAAAATATTTTTTTCTTCCAAAATGCTTATTTAACAAGAATCTACAACCTTATTTGCCAAAAAACTATCCAACAACTTTACTAACATTCTTACTTACCAAGAATATACAATCTTACCTACCAGAAATTAAAACCAATTTAATGGCCAAGGCAATAACTTTACTTGAAAAATTATTGCTTTACTTACCAAGACAACAACCATACTTACCAATAATATGCAACCTTACTCACTAAGAACATACAACTTTACTTTCCATGAAATTTCAACCTTAATTAGAAAGAATACAAAGGAACCCCGTTTACCCAGAATGCCAAGACGATAGTTGAGTGTCACCACAATGACCTTGCCCAGAGCTGCCAGAACTGATCCATCGTAGAGACTTGAAGATCTCCACTCAAACGACTCTCCGTGGATGAAGAAGACCACTGGGTAGGCCATCAGAGCTGCATCTGCAAGGAGGCAAGCAGAGGAATTAGGAGGGGTACTTGGATCTAGAAAATGGGGTTCTAGGGCGGCATTTGCAAGTAGTTGGGACTATGGTCATCTTACCATCATAGGTTTAGAGAGATTTAGATAATGACTTGTACAGAAGCAGGACATATCTAATGAATAACACGAACACAAACCTGCAATTTTGCTTAGCTCGTTATTCCATGGCTCTCTCCTCCCTCCCATGCCTCCTTTGCTATTTCAGTGGACTCGTTCTGTTATTAATAAAGTCTTTCTATTATATGTCGTTCTCATTATATGTCCTACCCATGTCTATTTCATTTTCTTACGTATAAGAATATCCTTCACATTAGTGTACTCTCGCATCCAAGTTACTCTTCTTTAGTCTCTTGGTGTAAATGCATTAATTTTCCTTTCCTTAGCTCTTTGAGTTACAGCTAACTCAAGTTTTAAGGCTTTAGTAAATCTCCAATATCTTGTGGATAAGTCATGAAGGACCATTTGAATAAATACGTTTCTTTTTAGACAAAGAGGCATTTTACATTTCATAATCTCATTTTCATTACCAAAACCTTTCCAGCCTATGGTTATCCATCATTTAATTTCGGAATCATGTCCTAGGGAAACTTTAAGTATCTTCCTAAGAACGCATATCAATTAAGAGTCTCTAGAGTCTTCTTATCCATAACTCTTATTTGTTGTATCTCTTCATTTCCATTATAAATTATGTTAGTTTTACTCATATTCCTTTTCAGTCCCCAAGCCTGGTTGGAAGAGCATAACGCAATAGGTCAAAAGGTTTCAACAGGGAGAGCAGCCGAAGAGGAAAAGGAGAATAAAGAAATAATTAGTGAACTATAGATGTGAAATCATATAGTTATTGATATAAAACTTATTAATATACGATTTAAAAGACAAGACTAACAGAAAAGTATTTGCAATTTCAAATGCCAGATGATTCTTTTCCTCCAAAAATTTTAGGTAATGGGTATTATTAATATTAATATTACTATTATTAATATTAATATTATTAATATTATCAATATCATATAATATCAATATCATATAATATCAATATCAAATAATATCATATCATATCATATCATATCATATCATTATATTACCTTGTTGTTGTTGTTGTTGTTGTTGTTGTTGTTGTTGTTGTTGTTGTTAAGTATTAAACTATAATAAATAACTTATTATTTTTATCCTGTGAAACATGTTATATATATTTTTATATGTTTTTATTTCAATGAAAATAATTTGTAGAATTTCGAAAACAAATATTTATGTCAATACGAAAATAATTAATTTATGTTTTTTAACCCTTTTTCAGTGATAAAATAAAATTAATGCAATATAAAGAAAAATTCTTTATATTAATCATATACTGTATAAGAAAAATTATTCATGGGGTATATCTTAAACTAAGGTATCAAAGAGATTATACATGAAAGGATAATTTTTTTTGAAAAATTAGAGTATAGTTATATTTGCTTGTCATAAAAGTGAAAAGCAAAATAAATATGGACCTAATTCTGAGAAAATGAAAGGACCAAGAGTGATGAATAATGAAATCACAAGACTGAAAAACCACTTACATTTTAACATAAATTTTGGACAAGATTTCAGAAAATAAATAATCCATTTTAAAGTCATTTATGTTTCATAT
>NC_090758.1:40199469-40201969 GCF_036898095.1 Palaemon carinicauda
CCCTAATGAGGGATCTCTGACTCTTTAACGACTGAAGGAAGCGACCCTTTCCCTAATGAGGGATCTTTGACTCTTTAACGACTGAAGGAAGCGACCCTTTCCCTAATGAGGGATCTTTGACTCTTTAACGACTGAAGGAAGCGACCCTTTCCCTAATGAGGGATCTTTGACTCTTTAACGACTGAAGGAAACGACCCTTTCCCTAATGAGGGATCTTTGACTCTTTAACGACTGAAGGAAGCGAACCTCTCCCTAATGAAGGATCTTTGACTCTTTAACGACTGAGGGAAACGACCCTTTCCCTAATGAAGGATCTTTGACTCTCAAACAAGACATAGAAAATATAGAAGTCTTTAGGAAAGCTGAAGGAGAGTTTTTTTTTCTAAGTTTGTTGGTTCTTTGATGATAGAATCTCGTCCTTTTATTTATGGAACGGATTTGTATTCTATGCTCTAAGCAAGTGTTCAATGGTCTATCTATTTGTTTTATGTCTTTGATATTTTTCTGTATGTAACTCATATCTTTTGATGTGTTTATGTATTAAAATTTACTGACTCCTATCTATATTTTCTAGGAATAGAATTTTTTACGACAATATAAAATTTCTGTTATATTCGCCAATAGTTATAATGATAAAGATGCTACTTCTGCTCCTGCATTTTAAACTACTACTAAAACTACTACTAATACTACTACTACTATTACAACGAATAATAATAATAATAATAATAATAATAATAATAATAATAATAATAATAATAATAATAATAATAATAATAATAATAATAATAATGAAGAGGTATTATTAACTTCAATAAATCAATGGACATAAATAACAAGTAAATCTCCATGAATATATTATAAACAAAAAAGAAAATCAGAACACATTTCGTGAAATTATTTCAGAAATATATCCAACCATTACTACACATTTTATAAAACAGATAACTTGATAACTATTCAGCAATGTTTGATGAAAGCAAAATTAAACAGAGGAGAATGAATTACTTATTATGAATTGGATGGTGTGAGGGATTTACGTGACCATATCTTCTATGGCCATACCATAGGGAGAAATATGCAATACCCAATAATTTTGTATGTTATATTGGTGAATGATAACCTAGATTTTCGCTGTGTTTAATTATCATGTTTTCCACTTTGAGCTGGGAAAAAATATCGTTTTAGTGAATTAATGGAATTATGATATATATATGAAATAGGGAAAACATATAACAAAGTTAAGTTTTAATTCTATAATATCTCTATCTTCATTACCTTTTGTGATATATTTAGTAAAACCAACTTAATAAATATTTGGATACTAAAATCTAAAATGTTGTTAGTCACCAGAGCTCTTCAGAGCTCGCCTAAGACACCTCGAACCGACTCCCTTGAGAGAGAGAGAGAGAGAGAGAGAGAGAGAGAGAGAGAGAGAGAGAGATCTTCATCGCCTACTTCATGCATTGTTCGTCCCTGAGTCGGTTCTCCCGAGTTGTTTGGGAAGAAGAAAAATATTGCTGTTGTCATCCGTAGAGATAATTTATCTTCCTCCAGGCACCCATCATCTCCCATGATTATCTCCCATGATGATCATCTCCCATGATGATCATCTCCCATGATGATCATCTCCCATGATGATCATATCCTACAATCATCTCCCATGATCTAGCGAGAGATGGAGCATCTATTGTGCTGGAAGACTTCGTGATCTAAGTGTTTCTTTTGTATTTCCCTGTATTGTGTGTCTTTGTCATCCCTGCGTTTCCTTCTTTATGGCAGTCATTTCTCCTTTGCTTGAGAGAGAGAGAGAGAGAGAGAGAGAGAGAGAGAGAGAGAGAGAGAGAGAGAGAGAGAGAGAGAGAGAGCATATATGGTTTATCTATTTTCCATATATTTTGCTTTGAATTTGGGTTGATACATTTAAATTTTTTTGGTTATAAATTTTTTGGTATTTAACACAGATAATGAAAATTGAACTGATTAATTATAAGAATTGCCCTTTTTTATTGCAATAATAATAATAATAATAATAATAATAATAATAATAATAATAATAATAATAATAATAATAATAATAATAATAATAATAATAATAATAATAATAAAATAATTTATATTTCTAGTATCATAAATTTTAATATAGGTCATATTTATTATATTTGATGTTATCGATGATTAAATTATTGTGACTAATGTTATCAAATTCACATATTTAGAAAATACCTGGAGAGTTTTCTAGTAAACTTTAACACTTAATCAATAATAAATCTTATTTTCATTTACACCAATGGACTGAATATTTACCCAGAGAATTTGCGTTTTGTGAAAACAAAACCATTTTATAATAAAAAAAAAAATATAGTCTTAATAACACTATCATTATGAAATAATTTCATATTCACAAAAACGATGTCAAATATAATGAAAACTTATATCATTCTCTTTTAATAAATACAGTAAAACAAATATTTTGGTAACAACCCTTGCCTCGCAGAGC
>NC_090758.1:40221969-40229469 GCF_036898095.1 Palaemon carinicauda
CGTAGATATTCAGGTAGAGACAATCCTCACTCTGTCTCTTCAACGCCGGCTGGTACTTTCTCAGACGGTCGTACCTGTCCTTCGTCATCCTAGTGAGGGCCTCTGTCTCATTAGACAGATCTGGGAATCTCTGCGGACATGAAGGACCGAAGTGGGTGGCTTCATGAACGCCCACCCATTGCGATAGCGCCCGCGTCGGGCTGAAGCGGTTGGCTTCTATGGGCGGCGTGGTGTATGGGATACCCAGGTAAGTTGCTACCTGTAATTTTCCGTCAGTTACCTGCCGGTAGAAGCCACAGAGCTGTCCGTACTTGGTGGATATGGCGGGAGTCTTTGGAGGGCCTTGGCAAGAGGTCAGGTCACATAGAATGGAGAAGTTCATCAAGACGGTCAATGAAAAAACATTGGTTTGTTTACCTGGAACAACGTTCCGAAGTTTCATTGTTAACTTGGTTCTAACACGAAGGACTCTAAGAGTCATAAACGTTTTTGAAGTTCTCTAATTATGAACGTTTTCTGAGAAATGTTTACTCTCTTCTAGGTGTTATCATCCTTAGTAATTTCATGATATTAAATAATATTTGACGGATTTTTTTTTTTCTTTTTAGATATACAATATCAAGTTTCCCGATATTTTTCTCTCTTTTAGGTATTATAGTCCTTAGTATTTGAGTGAAATACATTTTTTTATTGATATTTTTCAAAATCGTGGAAGGCAATTCCTTTTTTTTCCCAATTCATCTGCATTAGTAAAAAGAAAAAAAAAAACATTTAAAATTTACACACACATAAATGCAGCCTGATAAAATCTCTTTTCTTTTTATGAATAGAAGTCAGTCTGCTTTTACAAGCTCAGTTATGTCGAATAATGGGAATAGATTACCAATCTAATATCTATCAAAAACTTCGTGTACTAAAAACTAGTGAAAATATAGCTGGGGAAAATTTGACATATTTATATATGTGAATGTTTATTTTCAATCTAATTTTAATTACCTTATATATATATATATATATATATATATATATATATATATATATATATATATATATATATATATATATATATATATATATATATATATATGTGTGTGTGTGTGTGTGTGTGTGTGTATGTGTGTGTTTCATATATGTTACTTTCCCAAAGAATCAACTTCATCAATTATTTCCAACTTTTATTTTATCCAATCTCACATAATTATTTTCATGTAAAAGTTAGTTTTAATCAAATCATCAATATTCCACAATACTTACTTCTCTATTGTCAAAATCCATCATATATTTTGTGAATTCTTCTATAATTTGAAAGTTTCTAGAAAAATACCTTTATTCAAACAATATTTATTTTGTATTTTTTACAAAATTAAATTACAAATACTATGTTAAGATAGAAAATCCATATATAATTCAGTAATGGCTATCAACTTGATATGTATATAATAAGAATTAAAATAATATCTAATTAATATTTCTTTTTTTCAAATCATTACCAAACATATTCCATTTTAATTAAATTTGAGATTATTACTTTTTTTTTCAAAGTATTTCTTCATAATCAAATTCATACGAGTTCCATCATACGTATCAAAATTAATCGCAAAAGTATAAAAAGCAAAAACAATCTATCAAAAACTATTACACTTTAATCCTTGAAATTCAACGTCACAGTGGCACTGAGTTCAAGAGCAAACGAGATCGACAACCTGATGCGTTCACTGCCAACGCAACACTGACTTACACACGTTCTGTCTGTTGGCAATTTGGCTGAGTAACTGAGCAGAGGCTAAGTTTCGTCTAGTGGGCTCTCTTGATGTGGCATCGGTTGGAGATTTTTATCAAAGATTTCTCTCTCTCTCTCTCTCTCTCTCTCTCTCTCTCTCTCTCTCTCTCTCTCTCTCTCTCTCTCTCTCTCTCTCTCTCTCTCTCTCTCTTTTCATCACCAATATTCATTCTCTAAATAAAAAATTCTTTCAGTTTTGACAGTGACATGATCAAAGTTTGATTTTAGGTAATATACTTTTGCTGAAATTTTTTATTCTCTCTCTCTCTCTCTCTCTCTCTCTCTCTCTCTCTCTCTCTCTCTCTCTCTCTCTCTCTCTCTCTATATATATATATATATATATATATGTATGTATATATACATATATATACAATATATATATATATATATATATATATATATATATATATAAATACAGTATATATATTTATATATATATATATATACATATATAAATGTATATATATATATATATTATATATATATATATATATATTTATATATATACTGTATATATGTATACATATGTTCATATATATGTATGTATATATACCTAAATATATATATATATATATATATATATATATATATATATATATATATATATATATATATGTCTGTATATATATATATATATATATATATATATATATATATATATGTCTGTATATATATATATATATATATATATATATATATATATACATATATATATATATATATATATATATATATATATACATATATATACTGTATATATATATATATATATATATATATATATACATATATATACTGTATATATATATATATATATATATATATATATATATATATATATGTCTGTATATATGTATATATATGCATGTATATATATACGTATAAAATATATATATATATATATATATATATATATATATATATATATATATATATATATATATATATATATATATATATATATATTTATATATATACATATAATGAAGGGGAATATGAAAATACAAATAACCCTAACAAGGATATGACTGTAAATGATAGATAAAGTTGAATTAGTAAAGCTATCCAAAAAAAATAAGTGGACTGAAAACATCGGGTATAGGAAATCACACCAAAATGAAAAATAAACAAAATATGATAAACCAATAAATACGGCTTTTATAGACTATGAGACAGCTTTTCATACTACCAAAAATTCAGCAGTAATGAAAGCCCTTAAAAAGTAAGGATAAGATGAATCTTATGCTTGAAGATATCTTTACGGGTAGCACAGAAACCTCAATACTACATAGCTAGTGAGAAAATTCCGATTGAGCAAGGAGTTACACAGGGAGACCTTTCTCTCGTAAATTATTCATAAAAATAAGAGAAGAAGTTTTTAATTACTTAGACTAGGAAAATGTAAGAATTAATAGTAATGGGGAATAACTTAAGAGCTTAAGATTTTTAGATATCTTATTTCTATTTATTTATTCAAGGGATTTTCTGCGAAAGATGATCGAAGATTTGAATATAGAAAGCGCAATATATGAGTGGAAGTAAATATGAGTTAAACTAAGATAGTTTACAATGAAAGTACAGACACGCTAAATAAAGTATATTTATGGACCTATAGAAATTGTTAATGAATTTACGTACATATGACAGACAATATATATATATATATATATATATATATATATATATATGCGACCAAATTTAAAGGAGGATAAACCTGAGTTTATGAAAAGTGTAATGTCTTTTCTCTAAAAAGAAAAAATATCGGGTGGAACTACCAGTTTCAACTCATATATCATAAACTTAGACTTACTAAAGTCATAAAACAAAAGCTAGTTACAAATCAAAGAATTATGGAAAGAGAAATGATGGGAATAAAGTTAAGAAACAGAAAAAAGAGCAACATAGCAAACTAATATAGAGGGTACTTTAACAAGTAAGACAATAGATGGACAGGGGCATTACATATAAGGAGGATGACAGATAATAGGCTAAAAAAAGAAAAGAAATGGGCTATTAGAAACTTTAAACGAAGCCGTGGAAGGAAGAGAAGACGATGGATTGACCAAATAAAAAAAATTAGTATTGAAAAAAACAACAACAGAAAAACCACAAACAGGCGAGAGTGGAAAGACTTTGATGTCAGCTATATTGTTTGCATTCGAGTCAAGGTTAAGTGCCAATGTCAAACCCAGTTATTGGGTGTGAGAAAAACTACTAACATTAATATGTGTCTGGTAGAGCTGAGTGTTCCCCCGATACGAGCACTAATCAAATCAAAGCAGAGAAGATTCTTTAAGGAAATGTGGCTTGAAAGGAACACAATGAATGATGGTCCTTTGACTGACGCTATGCAAATAATCCTTGGCTGCAATGACAGTTTCTAGGTATATACTAAACCTAATTAGGGAAACTAATAATGATATTTGGGAAACAAATTCTGAACTAAAAATCTAAATTACAGAAATATGATTCAAACCGAATAGTGTTTTATAGAAAATTTACCCAGATCTAGTTGATTGGGACATTTACTCCAAACGAGTGCAAGTGAATGAAATTGAGCGCATTTCAAGAATACGGCTAAGTAGCCCCATTCATTGCCTCTTGTAATAGTGGGGCAGATAAGTGAAACAATCGTTCATTTGATGATACAAGCATGAAATTTGGCCTAATTATTTATTTTGCATTAGATTTTGAAAAAAAAGTGTTAGCCACTTGAAATTCCAATATGGCGGCCATTTTCCAAGATGGCCGCCATATGGTCCTTTTTAAGGCAGAATATTGCAGTACTACGTGCCATTAAAGTTCTTACTCAGATATTTGATGAGTTCTCTTTGTCTGGGTTTGATGTGGGAACACCACTAATCATTCTGAGGGTCCAATATGGCAGCCATTTTACAAGATGGCCGCCAAATGACGTCATTTGCTACATATGCCAATGTCTAAGAGTCCATATTTCAAACAATACTCAACCTACTCTGGCCAAAAGTTCATTCATTGTTCATCAGTTTTTTTTTTCCTAGGAATTCTGGAAAGGGCAACTACAGAGTAGAGTACAGAATAGTCCATTCTTTACACAATTGCACCTTCCACCACACTCTGTCTTGCATCCACACTTTGTCGGTTCACAGCAACTCTTGGAAATGGGTTCCAGCATTGTCCATACAACTTCCCAGTCATCACCGTTTTTTGACCATCCCCACTTGGAATTACACTGAGGTTCTGGCTGACGATTAACACACTGCCCCCAAATATGACCTGCTTGGTAGGCTGCTCGTTTGGCATGTTCCTTCAGTACACTTTTTGTTGGTGGAATCATGTCATTGTGGCTGGATGTAAACAAAACAACCCCAACACCCTTGAATCTTACTTCTGACAATTGTCTCCGCAACACAAACTTTCCCCTGACGTTATCATAAACTGGACTCTTAGACTAAAGGGCAACAAAAACAAAACATGACCTTAAAACTATATTTCTCAAAACTTAAAACTAAATCAATAACCATCCACATTCAAATTATCAACACTTAAAACTAATAAAAAACTCAACACAAAATAACATATATATAATAACCAAAAGCACGATTCATATAACCCGCAAAAACCCTAACAGACTTAAAATTATCCCGTACACCAAAACCAATATTTGTTTATGTGTGGATGTCTTTGTCCACACAACGGCCAACAGTCCTTTTACAGCCCAACCACAGCTCTCTAGCTACTGTAACACTGACAAATGTTATTTCATAATTGCATTAATCATCATCATCATCATCATCATCCTTATTATCGGTGGTCCAAACGGAAAATCCTTCAAACGGGCTGGGTCATTATGGCATCAAAATCAAGAAAATCGTTCAGTGCAATCAAATCGTAATCCTAATCGTAGTCCAGGTCATCAACAATATATCCACTTTCCAAAAAATTAAGTCTCTCCAAAGGAGGAATCACGGCCTGCCAAAATAAAAAAGAAAAACACTTATGAACACTCCTAACTAACTGAACTATCGCACTATAATCAAAGATAAAAAATAAACTTTCTATCATTCACGAACGCGCCTAACAAAAATGAATAAAAACAGTACTTACTCCGATACAAGAAAAATCACTTTAAAGCCAGCTGCCAATGAACAAAAAAAATCACAACTGACTCCTGCTACAGTCAAATATCCAATGCTTTCGCCCAAGACATTCATCACCGCCCTATCCTAGCTAAAAAAAATGTAAACAAACAACCTCAAATATACCGACAGTCTTTCCCACTACAAACAATCATTCGCTAACTACCCTTGTTCTTCGGCGCACACCGCGGACACACAAATGCACACACACAAACGCACATACACACATACTCTCTCGCGCACGCGCGATCTAGCAAAACTAAAGCAAATGAAATTCTCTCTCTTGTGATTTGACAAAACTTAAGTAAATAAACACTCTCTCTCTCTCTCTCTCTCTCTCTCTCTCTCTCTCTCTCTCTCTCTCTCTCTCTCTCTCTCACTCTCTCTCTCTCTCTAATGACAAAGCTACAGCAAATAAAATGTCTCGTTTTGGCAAATCAAAATAATAAATTAAAATAAAATTAATCCTCCACATCATATGACCTCTGCTTTCGCCCAAAGAGATCAAGCCTTGCCTCGTCTACAGAAGATGTTGTACTCGACCGGTCATACATAAAAACCACATATTTCTCCAGAACATGTAAATCAAACTCCTCAATCTCAGATGGCCTGCGGCTAAGTTTTGCAAAGGTGGCAGAGGCATCATTGAAGACATTCCATGTCTGCCATGCTGTCTTTTTCCCTTTGCCATTGAAACCTGACACAACGTCACATCCAGTAAAGGTATGGAAGAATAGCATCCCGTTGGTCTTCTCTGAAACCTAAGATGGACACCAGGTCATAAATAGGAATCCATCTAGTGTGCTCACCTTTTCCAAATCTAATCCACATTTGCTCCAGGCCGATTGCTTTGAGAGAAGGCATCTGTGATATGGCAATCACAATGACGTCTGTGTCGTTTGCGTCGATCATAACAGATTTGTAGCCTTCCGTAGCTGCATGCCAGGCATGTAAGAATATACGTGTGTCAGCCTCCTCATGTGTACAGGAAGCCAATTCCTCTAGGCTCATGTTGGTGTAACTGGCACTCGTAAGGGCATCTTCTTCCTTCGTCACAATGACTAGATTTTCCGTAGTCATTTTAGCTACTGCATCAGCAAGAAAGTGGAAGAGCTCTGTCTTGTTAGCACTGATGCGGAGGAAACTCTTCCAGTTTGTAGGCGTTTTAATCTTTTCAGTAACTCTCCTCCTGATAGCTTTTCCTCTTTTTGATCTAGCTTCTGACTTCAGACTTGACTTATGATATACATCAAAGATGATGTCTGTTCTCTTGTGTTTTCTACTGTACATTTCTATTTTGGGGGTGATGTCCTTCGTGGCATATTCTTCAAACGTCTTTGATGTCTTTGGTACAACTGCATTTACCAGTAATGAACCATCCACAATGAGGACATCCGAGTCTGGCTTTGACTCAGGTAGTCTCACTTTCACCTGGAGAACATCCACCAAATCAGCCTTAGTACATGCTCGTAGGTTACCTTTCTTGCTGAGTGAAAGAGGGTAAGGCTGGTTCTCATGTCTGAAAAATTCTTGTAGGTCACATCCTCTTGTTTGACAGGAAATAAACAGGCGAGAAAACAGTTGACAGTCTTCCTTAAGTAC
>NC_090758.1:40243505-40251005 GCF_036898095.1 Palaemon carinicauda
CTGGTCGGCAAGCTTATATAGCTTATTGAATATATATATATATATATATATGTGTGTGTGTGTATTTATTTATATATAACTACAAATATATATGTATATATATATATATATATATATATATATATATATATATATATATATATATATGTATGTATATATATATATATATATATATATATATATATATATATATATATATATATATTTATATTTTTTTTATTATAGACAGAAAATATTTCATCGATTCATCCAGTCATAAATTGCAAATAGTTATGAACATTTAACGAAACCTAATAATCTAAAATCTCCGTCAACGTGATAACCATTTTCCCCATCCCTCCAGAGTACGAAAATCCCTGGCACTTTTCCCATTGTTTCCCGGTAAACAAATATCAATTCTGCCTCCAATGGGACATAGGTAGTAAAATTTTGGAAAAAATCGTTTTGTGAATACAAAGTAGAGTTTTTACGAGACCTCGGAAAAAATGAAAAAAAAAAGAAGAAAGAATATAATAAAACATTTTAGTGTATAGAAAATGGGGCAAAGGTAACAATATAAAAGATTTGGTATTTGATGGATAAAACGTATCCTTTTTTTCTGTTCCTAAAACCGCAATTATTATTATTATTATTTTTATTATTATTATTATTATTATTATTATTATTATTATTATTAATAATATATATATATATATATATATATATATATATATATATATATATATAACAATGCATAATTATAATCAGCCATTTTACTAAAAGTCACACCCATTTTTATTAAGTAAACTCTTCAATAATCAATCTCACAAAACAAATTCCCAATGATACAATATCCAAAAGCCAGCTATCAATCTCACACAGAGAAGATCTAATTTGCAATAACATCTCGCCTCCAATACATAATGAAGCAGAATCTCCCATGATGCAAAGTAGGTTCAGTTGCATTGCTGCAATCTGACGCAGACTGACCAGAATTAAAACGCCAGGAATTGGAGCCAATCAATCCGTGGATAGACAAAGTTCCCGTGATTTACTTCAGAGCCTTAATTAGAAAGACACTCGCTGGTGGAGGCTACACTACACACAGACTCCTTTGTGATGTTAATCAGTGCATTTATACCTTCCTAATTTTGAGCTTTTTTCGTTATGAACCACTGGATTTTGCAATATTTTCTCGGATCACGAAATGTAATAGCAAGTTTATATCATTTTTGTTTATTTATTTAATATGTAGTTTTAAATAGCAGGACATTAATAAAAATTAAACTTTAAGAGAGATCATCCATTGCCAAATAAGGATGAGGTCATAGTGAGGGGTATATGGAGATAGTTTTGGCATGCCTTTCGCACTCGTCAAGAGAGATTTATTCACCAAACACTCAACTTGGCTCCACAAGGAACAAGAAGAGTTGAAAGACGGATTCCTACGTGGCTGAGAACTGTGAAGCGTGAAGATGATTCATGGAGATGTATTGATTCAAAAACTCAAGGTAAATCTAACCGAGGCCTTCTGCGTCAACAGGCTTAGGAGGAGATGATGATGATGATGAATATGTATGTTGCTTTTGTAAAATATATTTGTATGTTCGTTTGTATATTTTCATGTAAATGATTTTGTGTAATAACTTCTCTTAGGTTATATCAAAATCTGATGACATTTATCACCAAATTGCAGCTTACTTTATTGAAATGAGTGTATTCCCATTTACCAATAATTATAGTTGGTATTAATTAATAGAATTTATTCCAATTTTACAATAATTGTAGCTTGCAATTTTATTGGAATATATTCCCATTTCCAAATAATTATACCTTGAATTGTTCAATGGAAATTATTTGCATTTACCATTAATCATATCTGGAATAGTTCAATTGAATCTAATCTCATTTACCAATAATTGTAACTTAAAATGTTAAACTAAATATATTCCTATTTAGAAATAATTGCAGCTTACCTTATTGAAAGAAATTCAATCCCATTTACCTGTAATTGTAATTTGTATTGTTGGGAGGAATTGAATTCCATTTAACAATGATTGTAGTTTAAATTTTTAATGCAATTTCTACACATTTACCAATAATTACAGCTTGCATTGCTGAATAGAATTTATTCCAATATAAATATTATTGCAACTTGCATTGTTTATGCAATTTATTCCAATTTACAAATAATTGTGGCTTGCATTTTTAATTCAATCTATTCTCATTGAAAAATAATTTATATTGCATTCAAAAGTTGAATTGATGAGTAAAATTTATTCCAATTCAACAATAATTTTATATTGCATTCATATATTGAATTGTTGAGTAAAATTTATTCCAATTTAACAATAATTGTATATTGCATTCATAAATTGAATTGATGGGTAAATTTTATTCCAATTAACAATAATTGTAAGGTTCATTGTTTAATGGAATATATTTTTAGCTTGTTTTTTTTTCCCTGTGTGAATAACTCTAGCTTGCATTATAGAATTGAACACATACTAGAATATCAAGTAAAGTAGGAATAAGAACATGAAATATATTCTACAACTCCACGTTATAAATATCATAAATTTCCATTTAATAAAATATAAATGTCCCACCATCTCACCACGAACAATTAAACGCAAGAAACCACATGAAACAAATGAGGTAAAATGAAGACTCTCATTAAACCCTGGAAACACAGAGGAAGATGAATTGTTTAAAACACTTTCTTAGTCCGAAGAAATTGCAGTAACGCCTTTAGCCTCTCGTGGAATTTTGGGCGCAAATATTAACAGGTCAAAGGAAATAAACGATCCACAATATCACTCAAATATTAGATCTTAGAGGGACATAAGTTTTATGAATTTTTCTCGGGGCTCTGCGAGGCAAGGGTTGTTACCAAAATATTTGTTTTACTGTATTTATTAAAAGAGAATGATATAAGTTTTCATTATATTTGACATCGTTTTTGTGAATATGAAATTATTTCATAATGATAGTGTTATTAAGACTATATTTTTTTTTTATTATAAAATGGTTTTGTTTTCACAAAACGCAAATTCTCTGGGTAAATATTCAGTCCATTGGTGTAAATGAAAATAAGATTTATTATTGATTAAGTGTTAAAGTTTACTAGAAAACTCTCCAGGTATTTTCTAAATATGTGAATTTGATAACATTAGTCACAATAATTTAATCATCGATAACATCAAATATAATAAATATGACCTATATTAAAATTTATGATACTAGAAATATAAATTATTTTATTATTATTATTATTATTATTATTATTATTATTATTATCATTATTATTATTATTATTAATATTATTATTATTATTATTATTATTATTATTATTATTATTATTATTATTATTATTATCATTATTGCAATAAAAAAGGGCAATTCTTATAATTAATCAGTTCAATTTTCATTATCTGTGTTAAATACCAAAAAATTTATAACCAAAAAAATTTAAATGTATCAACCCAAATTCAAAGCAAAATATATGGAAAATAGATAAACCATACATGCTCTCTCTCTCTCTCTTTCTCTCTCTCTCTCTCTCTCTCTCTCTCTCTCTCTCTCTCTCTCTCTCTCTCTCTCAAGCAAAGAAGAAATGACTGCCATAAAGAAGGAAACGCAAGGATGACAAAGGCACAAAATACAGGGAAATACAAAAGAAACACTTAGATCACGAAGTCTTCCAGCACAATAGATGCTCCATCTCTCGCTAGATCATGGGAGAGGATCGCGGGAGAGGATCATCATGGGAGATGATCATCATGGGAGATGATCATCATGGGAGATAATCATAGGAGATGATGGGTGCCTGGAGGAAGATAAATTATCTCTACGGATGACAACAGCAATATTCTTCTTCTTCCCAAACAACTCGGGAGAACCGACTCAGGGACGAACAATGCATGAAGTAGGCGATGAATCTCTCTCTCTCTCTCTCTCTCTCTCTCTCTCTCTCTCTCTCTCTCTCTCTCTCTCTCTCTCAAGGGAGTCGGTTCGAGGTGTCTTAGGAGAGATCTGAAGAGCTCTGGTGACTAACAACTTTTTAGATTTTAGTATCCAAATATTTATTAACTTGGTTTTATTAAATATATCACAAAAGGTAATGAAGATAGAAATATTATAGAATTAAAACTTAATTTTGATATATGGTTTCTTGATTTATTATATATATCATAATTCACTAAAGCGATATTTTTTCCCAACTCAAAGTGGAAAACATGATAATTAAACACAGCGAAAATCTTGGTTATTATTCATCAATCTAACATACAAAATGATTGGCTATTGCATATTTCTCCCTATGGTAAGACCATAGAAGATATGGTCACGTAAATCTCTCTCGCCATCAAATTCATAATAAGTAATTTATTCTCCTCTGTTTAATTTTGCTTTTATCAAACATTACTGATTAGTTATCAAGTTATCTTTTTTTATAAAACACAATTTCACGAAATGTATTTTGATTTTCTCTTTTGTTTATATTATATTCCTGAAGATTTACTTGTTATCTATGTCCATTGATTTATTGAAGTTAATAATAGCTCTTCATTATTATTATTATTATTATTATTATTATTATTATTATTATTATTATTATTATTATTATTATTATTATTATTATTATTATTATTATTATTATTATTCGTTGTTGTAGTAGTAGTAGAAGTAGTATTTAGTAGTAGTTTAAAATGCAGGAGCAGTAGTAGCATCTTTATCATTATAACTATTGGAGAATATAACAGAACTTTTATATTCTAGTAAAAAATTCTATTCTTAGAAAATATAGATAGGAGCCAGTAAATTTTAATACATTAACACATCAAAAGATATGAGTTACATACAGAAATATATCAAAGAAATAAAACAAATAGATAGACCATTGAACACTTGCTTAGAGCATAGAATGCAAATCCGTTCCATATATAAAAAAGACGAGATTCTATCATCAAAGAACCAACAAACTTAGAAAAAAAAACCTCTCCTTCAACTTTCCTAAAGACTTCAATATTTTCTATGTCTTGTCTGAGAGTCAAAGATCCCTCATTAGGGAAAGGGTCGTTTCCTTAAGTCGTTAAAGAGTCCTATCGCTTTGATGTTCGTAGATGTTTGTCCTTGCAAAGTTAATTTCATGGATATGGAAGAGTCAGTCTCTGAAGGTACGCTTGATTTTGTGGGGAGGAATCTTTTAGTGGGTGGCCTCTTTTGTGGGCAGGTCTCTTTTAGGGGCGGGCTCTTTTCTTCTAAGCTTCTATTGTGGGTAGACCTCTTTTAAGGGAAGGCCTCTTTTCCAGTAGGCCTCTTCTGTGGAGGGCTTGTTTTGTTGGATGCTTCTTTGTGAGGAGGCATCTTTTTTTTTTAACGTTTCTCATGTGAAAGGACCATTTCATGGTAGGCCTCTTTTCTGGTACGCCTCTTTTGTGGGAAGGCCAATTTTGTGAAGGCCTCTCGTGTCCAGGAACCTCATCTTTGAGATTGCATTTTTTGTGAAAGGCCATTTTAGGGAAAGGCCCCTTTTGATGGAGGCCTCTTATGTAGAAGGCTCATTTCATGGAAAGGAATCTTGTTTTAAATGCAACTTTAGTGGGAGACCACTTATGTAAAAAGGTTCATTTCATGGGCAGGACTCTCATGGGACCCCTTTTCTGAGGAATGCCTGTTTTGTGGAAGGCATCTTTTGCGGGAGTCCTCTGTTTTGGTAATGTTTCTTTTGTAGGATACCTCTTACATTGGGAAGGCTATTTTTGTGTGAAGGCCACTTTTGTTGGCTTCCTCCTTCGTGGGAAGGCCTTTTTTTGGGGAGAATGAACCTTTTGAGTGAAGGCCTCTTTTGTGCTGAAGCCTTTTTATTTATGTGAAGGTCTCCTTTGTACAAGTACTCTTTTATAGCAAGTCTTTTTTTTTTGTGGGAAGGGCTCTGCTTTAGGGAGGCCTCTTTTGTTGGAAGTTCTCCTTTATGGGGAGGAGTCTTTTATTGGAGGGCCTCTTTTGTTGGAAGGCCTCTTCTATGGTGAGATATATTCTATGGGGAGGTCTCTTAAATGGGTAGATAGGACTCTTCTGAGTTAAGGCCTCTTTTTGTGGAGGTCTCTTTTGTAGGAGGGACTCATTCGTTGGAAGGTCTCTTCTATGGGGGAGGAGTCTTTTGTTGGAAGGCCTCTTTAGTTTGAAGGGCTCTTCTATGGTGAGGCATCTTTTTTGGAAGGACCGTTTTCTGTGGAGGTCTCTTATATGGGTAAGTAGGACTCTTTGGTGGGAGCCCTTTTTTATGCAGAAAAGTTATATATATATATATATATATATATATATATATATATATATATATATATATATATATATATATATGTGTGTGTGTGTGTGTGTGTGTCTGTGTGTGTGTGTGCGTGTGTGTGGGTGTGTTTGTTTGAGTGTATTCGTTTGTCTGTGTCTCTGAATATATATTTTCTTTTCTTTTGACGTTAGTCTCTCTATGAAAATCCTAGTTACCAACATAAAAAAGGGGACCAAAATAGCTCCAGGATATTCACTGAAACTAAAACTCATTGTTATTCTTTTATCAAAAGAATTGAAAAAAAAAATTAAACATCAATGGCAGAAGACTTTCTCATAATATTCTTTCATATATGATATAATTCTAAATTCAGATTTATTAAAAAAAATTCCTCGATATCTTTAACACAAAATTTTAAAACATATTTCTTTTATTCTTATTCACTACATTTTGATTGAAATAAAAAAAAACTATATATTTCAATTCTTTATGCTACAATGATTTATGATTTTCGGGAATTCTGACCACAAATGGTGATTATTATTATTATTATTATCATTATATTTATCATTATTATTATTATTATTATTATTATTATTATTATTATTATTATTATTATTATTATTATTATTATTATTATAATAATAATAATAATTATGATAATAATAATGATTATTATTATTATTATTATTATTATCATTATTATTATTACTATTATTATTATCATTATAATAATAATAATAATAATAATAATAATAATAATAATTTTTTTTATTATCATTATTATTATTATTATTATTATTATTATTATTATTATTATTATTATTATTATTATTATCATGATAATAATAATAATAATAATAGTAATAATAAAAATTATGATAATAATAATAATGAAATAATAATAATAACAATAATAATAATAATAATAATAATAATAATAATAATAATAATAATAATAGTAGTAGTAATTGTTATTATTATTATTATTATTATTATTATTATTATTATTATTATTATTATTATTATTATTATTATTATTATTGTTGTTGTTTTTATTATTATTATTATTATTATTATTATTATTATTATTATTATTATTATTATTATTATTATTATTTTTATTGTTATTATTATTATTATCATTATTATTTTCATTATTATTATTTTTATTATTATTTTTATAACCCACATTAGGTTATAATTATTATATAAATTTTTATAAAGACGAC
>NC_090758.1:40261005-40262422 GCF_036898095.1 Palaemon carinicauda
AGTAGACTAAAGTGAAGGATTTTCTGATATGTAAGAAAATGAAATAGCCATGGGCAGCACATATAATGAGAATGACATATAATAGAAAGACTTTAGGAATAACAGAACGAGTCCACTAAAATAACAAAGGAGGCATGGGAAGGAAGAGAAGGCGATGGAATAATGAGCTAAGCAAAATTGCCGGTTTGTGTTCGTGTTATTCATTAGATATGTCCTGCTTCTGTACCAGTCATTATTTATATCTCTCTAAACCTATGATGGTAAGATGACCACAGTCCCAACTACTTGCAGTTGCAGTCCTTGAACCCCATTTGCTAGATCCGAGTACTTCTCTTAACTATCCTGCTTGCATCCTAGCAGATGCAGCTATGATGGCCTACCCAGTGGTCGTCTTTATCCACGGAGAGTCATTTGAATGGGGATCTTCAAGTCTCTACGACGGATCAGTTCTGGCAGCTCTGGGCAAGGTCATTGTGGTGACACTCAACTATCGTCTCGGCATTCTGGGTAAACAAGGTTCCTCTGTATTCTTTCTAAGTAAGGTTGAAATTTCATGGAAAGTAAAGTTGTATGTTCTTAGTGAGTAAGGTTGCATATTATTGGTAAGTAAGGTTGTTGTCTTGGTAAGTAAAGTTGTAATTTTTCAAGTAAAGTTATTGCCTTGGCAATCAAATTTGTTTTAATTTTTGGTAGGTAAGATTGTATATTCTTGGTAAGTAAGAATGTTAGATATTCATTGGTAAGTAAAGTTGTTGGATACTCTTTTGGCAAATAAGGTTGTAGATTCTTGTTAAATAAGCATTTTGGAAGAAAAGAATATTTTTTCCGCTAAAATCCTATTATTCAAAAACTCCACCTGTAAAATATATGATATTTTAATCTCATATACCTTGCATATTATTCTACTACTACGTTGTTATTGTATCATACACAATTTCATATATCTTTTATGGAAGAAAAGATTCCTTAGTTATGAAATATTTCTCTAAAGAAGATAAGTTTTTTTTTAAATAAAATAGACCAAAAAAAAAAAAATCCTTTTAATCCAGTCGACTCTAAAGGAATCCCTGGCAGCAAGATGAAGACTGGGATATCGTAAAGTCCCCTTTGATAAACTTTTTCATCTTGTTTCCTAGAAAGAGAGACAAAGGCAGCAAATCAACCATTGAAAACACACAGGAATAATACTTTCTTACAACCTTCACAAAAGGCAGACGAAGAGAAAGAAAAGGAGTATAATAAATGGCTTATATGAATATGAATATGAAAAACTTGTCTAAATGTGCAAAATTATGATATACATATACGTACATACATCAATATCTGAACTTTTCAACTTAATCTACCCCAGGGTTTTACAACGCGAACGCTGACCCAGTGGGTCGCCCAACTGTAGCTAACTACGGCCTGATGGACC
>NC_090758.1:40265422-40270422 GCF_036898095.1 Palaemon carinicauda
TATATATATATATATATATATATATATATATATATATATATATTATATATATATGTATATATATATATATATATATATATATATATATATATATATATATATATATATATATATATATATATATTCATATATATATATATATATATATATATATATATATATATATATATATATATGTGTGTGTGTGTGTGTGTGTGTATGTATGTGTGTATATATATGTATGAATATATGTATATGTATACACACACACACACACACACACACACACATATATATATATATATATATATATATATATATATATATATATATATATATATATATATATATATATATATAATGTCTTGATGTGTATAGAGTTGTATTTATATAATATTATACATCTACGAGTTTCAGCTTTATTATCCACCTCATGCATTATGAGTTAGGACCCTAAATAGCTTTTATAATAAAAAAAATGTTTTTGTGTATGAGTTGACAAACATATCAAATCCATCTAAGAAAATTCAGAAGTTAAACTCACCCATTTTGCTCTGATGATTTTTCCAGTCCGGTTTGATAGTGACACCATCAATGCTGGGGCCAGAAGCCACTTGAAACCTGGATGTCTTTAGTTCAACCTTTAAGAACATTATTTTAATGTTATTTCCTTTTTATAAAGGTTATAACTCTTCTAAATCATATTTGATATTTGGGTAAAAATATTTATGTTGATCTTTTTTATTGGTCTTTCATGATATTCATTCAAGTTTTATTATACTGAAATGAAAAAAAAAATCTTTTTATTGTGAAAAAAACTGCTTGAATTATTTTATCTTTTATATATAACTTACTTTCTATGAATATAATACTCATCAGCAATATGAAAAAAAGAAACTAATTACAGTATGATTATTTGAATATTAATAAAAAAAAACTCATTAAATAATTAATGAAATTATTAGTACATATATTTTCCTTCTGTATTGGATGTTTTCTTCAATAAAAAACAGAAAAAGAAAAAAAGAAGTTACAATTCATTTGTCTTCCTACCCATTTACTTACCATTTACCTTACTTGCTTTGTGTGAACTCTATGGAGGTATATTGCCAGAGGCAGAATAATCACTGAAAACCGCAATATTTACTATGTACATTTGTTCATGCTATTATATTAGGCAGTATATTAATAACAAAATAAAAAAGAAGTGCCTATAATTCTAGAATATCATATGATTGGAAATAGTATACGCTACAATAGTATAGTCTAAAGTTGAATAATCGTCCCTTTTCTTTTCGATGGACTTATGGTTATGGTTAAGAAACATATCAACTTGTAATATAAAACTAATAGAGTAATTGAAATTTTGTCGGGTTACGTAAACTAGTAATAAACCACTCATTCTTAATTCATCTCCAACATAATGAATCACCTGCATTATGTCGTGCAGAGGCCTCTTCCTCAGACACTGGAGAAGATTTTCATAGTGGCGAAAGAGGTCGTTTGGAACAGGGCAGTCCAGCTGGGTGGCTACATCGGAGGCGTGTGTAGATGGGTCCCGGACTGAAGCCCAGGGACTGAGTGAAGATCCTGACATCAGAATTGCTCGCTTGAACAGACCTGCTCCTGATGACCAGGGGAGAAGGGTTGGACCAAGGATATTATGCAATGAAAGATTCTATGTTCTCACGTGTTTAAATGAAAGATTCTATGTTCTCACGTGTTTAGATGGGCTGTTAATTAATATGTTTTTGGTATTTTTTGGAGTATACACACACACACACACACACACACACACATATATATATATATATATATATATATATATATATATATATATATATATATATATATGTTTATATATATATATATATATATATATATATATATATATATATATATATATATATATATATATATATATATATATATATATACATATGTGTGTGTATGAGTGCATGTCTACTTATGTATATCTTTTATATACATATGAGTGAGTGTGTGTTTAAACAAATAGTTAAGGTTTCTGTAAGCCTCAGTGGTCATAAATATCATAAAGTATATTATCTTTATCCGTATAAATAAATGGCCTTTGTACCAATAAAAAAGAGCAATAAACAATATTGGAAAAGGAATATCCAATAACAAATAAATATAAATAATAAGAAATTGAATTATTATTACTTCTTGGTGAAGTTTATTCAGTTTGACGGTGTGAATACAGACACACACATACATGCACACACACAAAAACACACACACATACACACACACACACACATATATATATATATATATATATATATATATATATATATATATATATATATATATATATATATATATATATATATATATATATATATATATGTATATATATATATATATATATATTCGTTTTTATCATGGGATTTTTAAGTACGTTTCTAATAAGATTTCAGGAATTTCTATTTGTGGAGTAGATGGAGAAATTTGTTTAACCTGATTCTCTTTTTTGTGAGTGAAGATGCTACGTTCAGTAATAATAATAATAATAATAATAATAATAATAATAATAATAATAATAATAATAATAATAATAATAATAATAATAATAATAATAATAATAATAATGATAATAATTGCTGGTAATATTAGAATTAGTTAGATTATAGTAACTGCAGCAGCAATACTACCAGCTTTAGAATTAATCATGAAATCAAATGCATCCTTAAGAAATATAACAAAACAACCATTAACATCACGTCATCCCTCCAACCATAATTACATCACCTAAAGAATATCTTAAATCCTTTCAATTTCCATTTGTCACAGAGAACAAGGTTTACTTACTAACTGACCTGTAGCAGCGGGCGATATGACAAGGTAGTTGAGGCAGGCGGCTCCTGTGCCGTGACCCATGACCGTGACCTGACCTGGGTCACCCCGGAAGCGAACGATGTTCTCTTGAACCCAGTGCAAGGCAGCCAGCTGGTCCATCGGGCCGTAGTTAGCTACGGTTGGGCGACCCAATGGGTCAGTGTTCGCGTTGTAAAACCCTGGGGTAGATTAAGTTGAAAAGTTCAGATATTGATGTATGTACTTATATGTATATTATTATTTTGCACATTTAGACAAGTTTCTCATATTCATATTCATATAAGCCATTTATTATACTCCGTGTTTTCTTTCTTTTCGTCTGCCTTTTGTAAAGGTTGTAAGACTGAATTATTCCTGTGTGTTTTCAATGGTAGATTTGCTGCCTTTGTCTCTCTTTCCAGGAAACAAGATGAAGAAGTTTATCAAAGGGGACTTTACGATAGCCCTGTCTTTATCTTGCTGCCAGGGATTCGTTTAGAGTCGACAGGATTAAATGGATTTTTTTTTGTCTATTTTATTTAAAAACTTATCTTCTTTGGATGTATATTTCATAACTAAGGAATCTTTTTTTCCATAAAAGATATATGAAATTGTGTATGATACAATAACAACGTAGTAGTAGAATAATACATAATTATATGCAAGGTGTATGTGATTGAAATATCATATATCTTACAGGGGGAGTTTTTGGATAATAGGATTTAAGCGGAAAAAAATATTCTTTTCTTCCAAAAGGCTTATTTAACAAGAATCTACAACCTTATTTGCCAAAAGAGTTTCCAACAACTTTACTTATCAAAGAATATCCAACATTCTTACTTACCAAGAATATATAATCTTACCTACCAGAAATTAATACAAATTTAATAGCCAAGGCAATAACTTTACTAGAAAAATTACAACTTTACTTACCAAGAAAACAACCTTACTTACCAATAATATGCAACTTTACTCACTAAGAAAATACAACTTTACTTTCCATGAAATTACGACCTTAATTAGAAAGACTATAGAGGAACCTTATTTACCCAGAAGGCCGAGACGATAGTTGAGAGTCAACACAATGACCTTGCCCAGAGCTGCCAAAACTGATCCGTCGTAGAGACTTGAAGATCCCCACTCAAACGACTCTCCGTGGAGGAAGACGACCACTGGGTAGGCCATCAGAGCTGCATCTGTAAGGAGACCAGCAGGGCAGTTAACAGGGGTACTCGGTTCTAGCAAATGGTGTTCTAGGGCGGCGTTTGCAAGTAGTCGGGACTGTGGTCATCTTACCATCATAGGTTTAGAGAGATATATATAATGACTAGTACAGAAGCAGGACATATCTAATGAATAACACGAACACAAACCCGCAATTTTACTTAGCTCATTATTCCTTCGCCGTCTCTTCCCTCCCATGCATCCTTTACTATTTTAGTGGACTCGCTCTGTTATTCCTAAAGTCTTTCTATTATATGTCATTCTCATTATATGTCCTGCCCATGTGTATTTCATTTTCTTACGTATCAGAAAATCCTTCACTTTAGTCTACTCTTGCATCCAAGTTACTCTTCTTTAGTCTCTGGGTGTTAATGCATTAATTTTTCTTTCCTTAGCTCTTTGAGTTACAGCTAACTCAAGTTCTAAAGCTTTAGTAAGTCTCCAATTTCTTGTGCATAAGTCATGAAGGGCCATTTGATTAAATACGTTTCTTTTTAGACAAAGAGGCATTTTACATTTCCCAATCTCATTTTCTTTACCAAAACCTTTCCAGCCTATGGTTATCCATCATTTAATTTCGGAATCATGTCCTATGGAAACTTTTAGTATTTTCCTAAGAACGCATATCATTTAATAATCTCTAGAGTCTTCTTATCCATAACTCTTATTTGTTGTGTCTCTTCATTTCCATTACAAATTATGTTAGTTTTACTCATATTCCTTTTCAGTCCACAAGCCTGGTTGGAAAAGCATAACGCAATAGGTCAAAAGGTTTCAACAGGGAGAGCAGCCGAAGAGGAAAAGGAGAATAAAGAGATAATTAGTGAACTATAGATGTGAAATAATATAGTTATTGATATAAAACTTATTAATATACGATTTAAAAGACAAGACAAACAGAAAAATATTTGCAATTTCAAATGCCAGATGATTCTTTTCCTCCAAAAATTTTACGTAAA
>NC_090758.1:40275422-40285422 GCF_036898095.1 Palaemon carinicauda
CGTGATGAAAAGAACGAGCTGCAGTTCCGGGACTTGTTCCCATCTGAAATGGAACATATCTGCGTCCATGGACCATTCCAGCTCTATCTCCTTGGATTGAGATAGAGTATCCACCGTCACATCGTGGATCAGTTGTAAGTGAACTGCTGTTAGGTGGCATTCCTTTAAGAAAGGTATGGGTAACTTCACCAGAACCATACGAGATGTTCGATTGTGAAGTCATATTTGATCTCTTCAAGCATTTGATGCGTGTTTTCTCCAGACTCTTAATGCATCCTTCCAATGTGCTCATTGCACGAGGTCTGTCAGAATTGCGAACCAGGGAAAGTTTAGCGTTTTCCCTTGTTAGCGTTTCGGGAATCTGATCGATCAGCTGAGTCTCTTGACGGACCTTGTGAGCTCCTTTTAAATTCCCAAGAGGAAATTGAGTTGATGTGACTGAAAGCTTCGATGGTTTCTTAGCTATCGAATCCATAGATCTGGAGAAAGTCGAGACTTCTAGAGGCAAATCTTGCCTCTGCGATGTCCCGGGAACCGGGTCATCTATATGAAGATACTTAGGACTGTGAATCTGATACGTATCTATTCTAGGATGAATATTACTCTTCGTGACATGAATCCTAGATAGGAGGAAGGGGGGTGGTTGGCTGGAAGGTTCCGGGGGACACCTTTCAGGTCTGGTAAGACTACGAACACCCTTAATTGGAACAAGGTCCATATGCTCAGAAGGATTAACATTCGGAACTTGAAGTTTACTATAAACTTGTTGAGTGGCGACAGGTTCAGAATGACTTGGACATTTCTCGAATCCTTCTCGTGAACAGAAAATGGTCTTCCTGGAACTCGACGAGCCATAGCTTTCTTACTACCTGTATGCTCTACAGCTCTCAGGTATACTCCTTCAGGAGGGTTTTGAACTGTAGGAGAAGGTAAGAAAATGAAAGTAGGGACATTTTTGTTTCCCACCAATGGCTCATTTCGAATAGGCTCTGGACCAAATGATCGAAGGTCCTGCGATCCTGAGGGAAAGTTTCTCCTAGCCGAAGGGTCTATATGCTTCGAATAATCAGCAGGTTTAGACTTTTGACCATTTGCCTGTAGCATTGTGGTCAATGGAATATTTCCAGTATTTTCGATCTTCTTTTTAGGTTGGGGACCCACAACCACAGAAGATTTTCTCTTTGAGGGAATGCCCCATTTCTGGAGAAGATTTATGTTCTCCATGGTGGCATTCTTAATTACTTCCTTAATGACCTCTTATGGGAAGAGGTCTTTACCCCAGATGGTGGAAGATATTAGCTTCCTTGTTTCGTGTTTCACTGTTGCAGCAGCGAACACAAACTCTCTACATGCCCTCCTAGCCTTCACAAAGGCGTAAAGGTCCTTTACCAAGGTAGCCATATGCATTTTGGCTATGACCATGAGCATGCCTGGGGTGTTTTCGTAGGTTGTACATAACTCTATGTAGTTTTGTAGAGAAAGGGATGCCGCAAGTCTCTTCTTTGACTCAAGTTCATTAAACAAAAGCAAATCGGACAAATTAGGGAGACATACATTGAATTGTCGACTTGCAACATCCTTGTCTAATTTTCCTACCGAAAATGTCAAATGAACTTCCTTCCAATCCTTTTCCTGACCGGGAAAGGCTAGTGACAAAGGCTTGCACTCATTGAGTGTAGGACATGGTTCACCCGCCTCTACAGCTTTGGTAACCGAAGTAAATGCCTTCCCCATAAAGGGGAAAGCGAGTGAAGTAGGAGCAAGAAAGGAAGGGTGTCTGTTATTCAGTGAGAATACCTTCGTCTCTGAATAACCCCCCCTCTTCAGATTAACTGAAAGGATAATCTGTGCCTTACTATGGTCAAGAATCATGACCTTTTTTTTCCGTTCCTTTTCCTGACTTTGGTTTATACAACAGTCGAGCCCAACAATTAGGGAAAGCATCAAAGCTTGGCCAAAATTGGATTTTGTCCAAAGGAACAGCACCTAATTTCTCTGAGATGTAGAGATTGCCATTTGAAATAGACATCAGCTCCGCAAACCTCTAGGGATTGGTTATGGAGCATGTAGGAAGGTCTTGATTCATGGGTCGTTTGACTGACCCGTGGGAAGCAACAAGAGAAGCTTTACAAGGTTCTATCTTGTGTTTTACTTACTGCTTTTTGCTTTGTTTACCAAAGCTCTGTATCTGATTCTTCAGTTGGATACATAACAGTACCACATTATCCAATAGAGGGGTAGAAGACGATGATGTTGACATCGGTGGCTCTTTAGCCGGCATAGGTGGAGGAAAGTCCAACACAACATATTTTTCTTCTACCTTAGGGCACTTCTTGCCCTCGATCCCAAAGTTTTTCTTGCCATCAGGGGATGTAGTTGGCTCCGGAGGCACTACTATTTCCTCACTTAGCTTTGGAAATAATAGCTTACGCATCCTATCATTAGGTAGGAAAGGTCCTGGAGAGATCTTTTGGAAGCCTATCACCCAGTTATGTAATTTATACTGAGCTATATCCCTAGTCTCTGTAGACTTGGGATTATCAAAACCTTCAGACATCAAAGTCCGACCTATATTGCAACCCTGTGGGTTCCAATAATGTAGGGATCCGGAAATAATATTGCAGGGGGCATGCAACCTGCAAGTATTATGACCGTAAAAGTCCTTACTCTTGGCTTTGCAGGGGACTGCAGCACAAGATATCTGGTGTTCCTCCTGTAAAGAAAGGAAAACCAAATGAGTATACAAGGGATTATTACACTGATAATCAACGTGTAAATGTCATCTACAACAGAATAGCTTAGGATAGTAAGCTATAAAGCGATAGTAGGAGATACATACTTGTGTACCCCCGCGAGCAAATGCTTCTACCTCCCTTCAGTATTACCTACATGGAGCTTTTTCTGTTGAGAAAATCTAAGTAGAAGGGTTCTTACACCTAGGGATAGAGACGTATCAAGTAACTGTCCCCAAAAATGTTAATACTGTGGGGTCAGGATGACTGATTCTAAATCAGACTATTGAAGAAAATATTCCTTCAATATATAAGCGGTATCAGCAGAAAAACTCGCTGAAGAATACCCAAGGTATGCTAGAAAATACTACTGTATCATGGTACGGTAGTTTTCTAAATGCAGTATTCCTCTATTGCAAAAATATCGACTACTGTACCTATGTATTGTAATCTAGTCATTATGCTGCCTACCAGGCAGCATAAGACAGAAGGGTCCATCCAGCATAAAGCCAGATGGACTAGAAAATTAAAGACATATATTAGTATATCAGACTCAGGTCATTTGCTGTAGTCTTCCTACTATATTAAATTATAGTTTCCTGATCAGGGAGACTCAAGAAAAGGCTGTACCTTTTAAAGGTTAGGAGTGTATAACTCTTGCCTTAAAGTATCTAATATTGTAGGGCAATCCTAAACTGATTTCCATTCAGGATATTGAAGAAATCATATTCATTCAATATAGGATTAGGCTCAGCAAATGCCCGAGCTGGATATCCAAAATATATTGCAAATAACTACTAGTACAAGAAATATAGTAGTTTTCTATCTACAGTATATACTATACTGAGATATACTGGCTATCTGTATAACCTATACAGTAGTTGATCCAGCATGTTGCCGGTCTAGCTACGACTTGCCGGCATACCCGGCAGAACTAGCGAAACAGAGAGAGAGAAAGTATGGAAAAAAGGGTTATCCTTTACTGTAAATGTATACAGTAATTTAGGAAGTAAAAGTCTAACAGACTGCCTTTTTTCCGAAAGAAGGTTCTAATAGAAGGGGAGAATGTAACATTCAGGCTTCTATATATATACATTACTGTTGCCGGCAACCCGGTGACAGTACAAGTACAGTCGGCGCGCCGCCTACCGAGTCAGCACTGACTTTTCCGGCCAGGCCGACAGCACACAGGCAACAAAACCTATATATATATTTATACATACATATACAACTTTTCTGCATAAAAAAGGGCTCCCACCAGAGTCCTACTTACCCATATAAGAGACCTCCACAGAAAACAGTCCTTCCAAAAAAGATTCCTCACCCTAGAAGAGATCTCACCATAGAAGTGCCCTTCAAACTAAAGAGGCCTTCCAACGAAAGATTCCTCCCCCATAGAAGAGACCTTCCAACGAATGAGTCCCTCCTACAAAAGAGACCTCCACAAAAAGAGGCCTTTACTCAGAAAAGTCCTATCTGCCCAATTAAGAGACCTCCCCATAGAATATATCTCACCATAGAAGAGGCCTTCCAACAAAAGAGGGCCCTCAAATAAAAGACTCCCCATAAAGGAGAACTTCCAACAAAAGAGACCTCCACAAAACAGAGTCCTTCCCACAAAAAAAAGACTTGCTATAAAAGAGTACTCATACAAAGGAGACCTTCACATAAATAAAAAGGCTTCAGCACAAAAGAGGCCTTCACTCAAAAGGCTCATTCAAAAAAAAAGAGGCCTTCCCACAAAGAGGAAGCCAACATATGTGGCCTTCACACAAAAATAGCCTTCCCAATGTAAGAGGTATCCTACAAAAGAAACATTACCAAAACATAGGACTCCCGTGAAAGATGTCTTCCACAAAACAGGCATTCCTCAGAAAAGGGGTCCCATGAGAGTCCTGCCCATGAAATGAACCTTTTTACATAAGTGGTCTCCCACAAAAGTGGCATTTAAAACAAGATTCTTTTCCGTGAAATGAGCCTTCTACATAAGAGGCCTCCAACAAAAGTGGCCTTTCCCTAAAAAGGCCTTTCACAAAAAAAATGCAACCTCTAAGATGAGGTTCCTGGACACGAGAGGCCTCCACAAAATTGGCCTTCCCATAAAAGATGCCTACCAGGATAGAGGCCTACCATGAAATGGTCCGTTCACATGAGAAACGTTAATAAAAAAAAAAAAAGATGGCTCCTCATCAAGAAGCATCCAACAAAACAAGCCCTCCACAGAAAAGGCCTACTGGAAAAGAGGCGTACCCATAAAAGAGGTCTACCCACAAAAGAAGCTTAGAAGAAAAGAGCCCTACCATAAAAGAGACCTGCCCACAAAAGAGACCTCCCACTAAAAGATTCCTCTCCACAAAGTCAAGCGTACCTTCAGAGACCGACTCTTCCATTTCCATGAAATTAACTTTGCAAGGACAAACATCTACGAACATCTAAGCGATAGGACTCTTTAACGACTGAAGGCAGCGACCCTTTCCCTAATGAGGGATCTTTGACTCTTTAACGACTGAGGGAAGCGACCCTTTCCCTAATGAGGGATCTCTGACTCTTTAACGACTGAAGGAAGCGACCCTTTCCCTAATGAGGGATCTTTGACTCTTTAACGACTGAAGGAAGCGACCCTTTCCCTAATGAGGGATCTTTGACTCTTTAACGACTGAAGGAAGGGACCCTTTCCCTAATGAGGGATCTTTGACTCTTTAACAACTGAAGGAAGCGACCCTTTCCCTAATGAGGGATCTTTGACTCTCAGACAAGACATAGAAAATAGAGAAGTCTTTAGGAAAGCTGAAGGAGAGTTTTTTTTTTTTCTAAGTTTGTTGGTTCTTTGATGATAGAATCTGGTCCTTCTATTTATGGAACGGATTTGTATTCTATGCTCTAAGCAAGTGTTCAATGGTCTATCTATTTGTTTTATTTCTTTTATATTTTTCTGTATGTAACTCATATATTTTGATGTGTTAATGTATTAAAATTTACTGACTCCTATCTATATTTTCTAGGAATAGAATTTTTTACGAGAATATAAAATTTCTGTTATATTCGCCAATTGTTATAATGATAAAGATGCTACTACTGCTCCTGCATTTTAAACTACTACTAAAACTACTACTAATACTACTACTACTATTACAACGAATATATTATTAATAATAATAATAATAATAATAATAATAATAATAATAATAATAATAATAATAATAATAATAATAATAATAATAATAATAATAATAATGAAGAGGTATTATTAACTTCAATAAATCAATGGACATAGATAAAAAGTAAATCTTCATGCATATATTATAAAAAAAAAATCAAAATACATTTCGTGATATTGTTTCAGAAATATATCCAACCATTACTACACATTTTATAAAACAGAAAACTTGATAATTATTCAGCAATGTTTGATAAAAGTAAAATTAAACAGAGGAGAATGAATTACTTATTATGAATTGGATGGTGTGAGGGATTTACGTGACCATATCTTCTATGGCCATACCATAGGGAGAAATATGCAATAGCCAATTATTTTGTATGTTAGATTGATGAATAATAACCTAGATTTTCGCTGTGTTTAATTATCATGTTTTCCACTTTGAGTTGGGAAAAAATATCGTTTTAGTGAATTAATGGAATTATGATATATATAAAAAATAGGGAAAACATATAACAAAGTTAAGTTTTAATTCAATAATAGCTCTATCTTCATTACCTTTTGTGATATATCTAGTAAAACCAACTTAATAAATATTTGGATACTAAAATCTAAAATGTTGTTAGTCACCAGAGCTCTTCAGAGCTCGCCTAAGACACCTCGAACCGACTCCCTTGAGAGAGAGAGAGAGAGAGAGAGAGAGAGAGAGAGAGAGAGATCTTCATCGCCTACTTCATGCATTGTTCGTCCCTGAGTTGGTTCTCCCGAGTTGTTTGGGAAGAAGAAAAATATTGCTGTTGTCATCCGAAGAGATAATTTATCTTCCTCCAGGCACCCATCATCTCCCGTGATCATCTCCCATGATCTAGCGAGAGATGGAGCATCTATTGTGCTGGAAGACTTCGTGATCTAAGTGTTTCTTTTGTATTTCCCTGTATTGTTTGCCTTTGTCATCCCTGCGTTTCCTTCTTTATGGCAGTCATTTCTCCTTTGCTTGAGAGAGAGAGAGAGAGAGAGAGAGAGAGAGAGAGAGAGAGAGAGAGAGAGCATGTATGGTTTATCTATTTTCCATAAATTTTGCTTTGAATTTGGGTTGATACTTTTAAATTTTTTGGTATTTAACACAAATAATGAAAATTCAACTGATTAATTATAAGAATTGCCCTTTTTTCTATTGCAATAATAATAATAATAATAATAATAATAATAATAATAATAATAATAATAATAATAATAATAATAATAATAATAATAATAAAATAATTGATATTTCTAGTATCATAAATATTAATATAGGTCATATTTATTATATTTGATGTTATCGATGATTAAATTATTGTGAGTATTGTTATCAAATTCACATATTCAGAGAATCCCTGGAGAGTTTTCTATTAAACTTTAATACTTAATCAATAATAAATCTTATTTTCGTTTACACCAATGGTCTGAATATTTACCCAGAGAATTTGCGTTTGGTGAAAACAAAACCATTTTATAATAAAAAAAAAATATAGTCTTAATAACACTATCATTATGAAAAAAATTCATATTCACAAAAACGATGTAAAATATAATGCAAACTTATATCATTCTCTTTTAATAAATACAGTAAAACTAATATTTTGGTAACAACCCTTGCCTCGCAGAGCCCCGAGAAAAATTCAGAAAACTTATGTCCCTCTAAGATCTAATATTTGAGTGATATTGTGGATCGTTTATTTCCTTTGACCTGTTAATATTTGCGCCCAAAATTCCACGAGAGGCGAAAGGCGTTACTGCAATTTCTTCGGACTAAGAAAGTGTTTTAAACAATTCATCTTCCTCTGTGTTTCCAGGGTTTAATGAGAGTCTTGATTTTACCTCATTTGTTTTATGTGGTTTCTTGCGTTCAAATGTTCGTGGTGAGATGGTGGGACATTTATATTTTATTAAATGGAAATTTATGATATTTATATCGTGGAGTTGTAGAATATATTTCATATTCTTATTCCTACTTTACTTGAAATTCTATTATGTGTTCAATTCTATAATGCAAGCTAGAGTTATTCACACGGGGAAAAAAAAAAAAAAACAAGCTAAAAATATATTCCATTAAACAATGCAACTTACAATTATTGTTAATTGGAATAAAATTTACCCATCAATTCTATTTATGAATGCAATATACAATTACTGTTAAATTGGAATAAATTTTACTCAACAATTCAATATATGAATGCAATATAAAATTATTGTTAAATTGGAATAAATTTTACTCATCAATTCAACTTATGAATGCAATATACAATTATTTTTCAATGAGAATAGATTGCATTAAAAATGCAAGCCACAATTATTTGTAAATTGGAATAAATTGCATAAACAATGCAAGTTGCAATAATTTTTATATTGGAATAAATTCTATTCAGCAATGCAAGCTGTAATTATTGGTAAATGTGTATAAATTGCATTAAAAATTTAAACTACAATCATTATTAAATGGAATTCAATTCCTCCCAACAATAGAAATTACAATTACAGGTAAATGGGATTAAATTCCTTTCAATAAAGTAAGCTGCAATTATTTCTAAATAGGAATATATTTAGTTCAACAATTCAAGTTACAATTATAGGTAAAGGAGATTAGATTCAATTGAACTATTCCAGATATGATTAATGGTAAATGAGAATAATTTCTATTGAACAATTCAAGGTATAATTATTTGAAAATGGGAATATATTCCAATAAAATTGCAAGCTACAATTATTGTGAAATTGGAATAAATTCTATTAATTAATACCAACTATAATTATTGGTAAAGGAGAATAGACTCATTTCAATAAAGTAAGCTGCAATTTGGTGATAAATGTCTTCAGATTTTTATATAACCTAAGAAATGTTATTACACAAAATCATTTACATGAAATTATACAAACGAACATAAAAATATAATTTTACAAAAGCAACATACATATTCCCCATCATCATCATCTCCTCCTACGCCTGTTGACGCAAAGGTCTAGGTTAGATTTTGCCAGTCGTCCCTACCTTGAGTTTTTGAATCAATACATCTCCATGCATCATCTTCACGCTTCACAATTCTCAGCCAAGTAAGCCTTCGTCTTTCAACTCTTTTAGTTCCTTGTGGAGCCCAGTTGAGTGTTTTTTGAACAAATCTCTCTTGAGGAGTGCGAAAGGTATGCCAAAACCATCTCCATGAAACCCTCACTATGACCTCACCCTTATTTGGCACTGGATTATCTCTATTAAAGTTTAATTTTTATTAATGTCCTCATATTTAAAACTATATATTAAATTAATAGAAAAAAAATCATATAAACTTGCTGTTACATTTCCTGCTCCAAGAAAATATTGCAAAAACCAGCGGTTCATATCGAAAAAAAGCTCAAAATTGGGAAGGTATAAATGCACTGATTAACATAACAAAAGAAGCCTGTGTGTAGTGTAGCCTCCACCAGCGATTGTCTTTCTAATTGAGGCTCTGACGTAAATCATGGGAACTCTGTCTATCCAGGGATTGATTGGCTCCAATTCCTGGCGTTTTAATTCTGGTCAGTCTGCGTCAGATTGCAGCAATGCAATTGAACCTACTTTGGATCATGGGAAATTCTCCTTCATTATGTTTTGGAAGCGCGATGTTATTGCAAATTAGATCTGCTCTGTGTAATTGATAGCTGCCTGGATTTGGGTATAATATCATGAGCAATTGGTTTGCGAGATTACTTATTGAAGAGTTTACTTATGCAAATGAGAGTTATGTTTTCTTTGGGAGAAACCATAGGATGCTGAGGAGTTTGGTAAAATGGCTCATTACACACACACACACACACAAACACATATATATTTTATATATATATATATATATATATATATGTATATTTATATATATATATATATATATATACATATATATATACTATATATATACATATATACACACACAAATATATATATATATATATATATACATATATATATATATATATATATCATAATAATAATAACAATAATAATAATAATAATAATAATAATAATAATAATAATAATAAAAATAATAATAATAATAATAATAATAATAATAATAATAATAATAATAATAATAATAATAAT
>NC_090758.1:40316796-40326796 GCF_036898095.1 Palaemon carinicauda
CCTGACAAATTACTCCCTTAGCGAATGAGGTGGCCACTCATACAGCTTTGAACTGGATCAGGTAGGGGGTATTGTCAGGGCTATTCAACTCGTTCCTTTGTAGCTGCTTGCTGTGCCGTAACCTACGCCAAACAAGGATGTTCACGGCGATAAAAATTAACACCGTTACACAAAAACTAGCCAGTAATATAGGGTGAAGAATCTCTTTGTAAGTCGGTGACAGGTGGTCCTTTTCGGTAAGTTTCATCAACCGCTTTGCCACACTTCCGTTGTAGGGGAGAGGAAGTGCGGGCATTGTAGAGGTCCACGTGAAGTTCGCGAAGTAAGCTCGTTCTCTGATGATTGTCCGTAGGCCAGTCACCATGGAATTCGGGGAAGTCCCGATACAGCCATCTGCTGCGACGAAGATGTTGTTGAAGGATGTGGATCCGTCAGGGCATGATACATTGAAGCCGTCCTTGTCGTATCGTATCCACGAGCCATTATTTAGTCTGCAATTGAATTCTTTATTGTCAAAGGGATAAAGCCTATCCAGACAATTTTCACTTGTATGGGAGAGAGCACCGTCTAGCACTATACCTAACTCGCATGAATCCATTAAGTTTTTACGGAATTCAAATGAGTCAGCTGTACATACTTTTCTATCCATTGCGTCTGAACAGTGAGTTAATTGATTTAAGTCTTTAATGACCGTATATGTTTCCTTGTCTGGGGAAATCAATACGTGTCCTGTCAAACTGGATATTACTGGATTTGAGTGATTTGTCATGAAAGTCGGAAATGGTGATATCCTGTAAGATTGCCAGGCATCAGAAGAATCAAAGGGAATTGTAATCCTAATCTTGTTATTATCTACGTTTACTGTAATTAGGCTGTAATAAAATTCTAACCTATGTTCGTCTAACAAAGGAACAATACACCTTTAGTTGCTAATGTGATAGCTTCTACATAATCCTTGGATTTCTCAATGAAATGTGCAATTCTGTTATGTATGTGATCTATCTTTGAATCATAATACGTTAATGTTGCTAACAAATCCTGTACTTCCATAATTTGAACGATATTATCTGAATGTTCATTTAACAAATCCATAATTTTATTGATTGAAGCTAACTGATCTCTTAGTTCTGACATAATTAATTCATCTTTATGAGTCAAGAACTCAATTTTCTTATTTTGATTACTAATTTTAAGACGATTGGAAAGTCCTAAACCTAAACTTGCAACAGACCCAAAGATGCTTAACGCAGCATAAATGAACGGATTCCGTCTTTCTTTTTGTTCGTGTCCTACAGTCCACATCAAAAGGTCATAAGCCAAAGATCCTGTCTCTCCAGTCTTATTTTTCAAGTCATCAGATAGCATCTCTGCAACTTTTAATGTTGATCCAAGCAAACTCTTAGTAGTCAAATGAAAATGTCTCCTATGCAACTCATCCAATGATGCAGAAAACCTTGAAATGGCGGTTCTTAAGCTAGTGACATCATTCTCTTGAAGAAAAATTGCTTGCATATGCACTTCGACAATTACGTTGGTTGATGTAATAAAAATGTCTTCTTGTCTTTCAACTATATTGCCATATTTGAAATATATATTCTTAGTCTTAGAACTCATCCCATACGAAAAAAATGTCTGAGCGAACAATATCACTCCCAACAACAAAAAATTCATCTTGGAAACCTGTAACGAGAAAAAACATATGTAATTACTCCTGTATTAAAAAGAAAACTTTTAGTCATAAAATAAAATTTTTCCTCACTTCTTTTCCTCTCTTTTCTTTTTAATTTCTTATGTGAGACAATGGTACTATCCTCTCATCCGTGGGTTGGGCTACGTTTTGAATTCTAAACCTATTGGCCGTTAATGTTTCCAAAATGTTAAATGGGCCTTCAAACTTAGGTGTTAGTTTATAGTTGAGCCCTTTTCTGACATTGATTTGAATATAGATGTTATCACCCACGGTATATGTTTTAGTTGGTTTCGCTATTTTATCATGATTCCTTTTCATTATGATTTGTGATTCTTCTAAATTCTTTCGAAGGATATCATATCGACTTATACTTGCATTTATACATTCTTTTAAAGGATTTGATAGATTAGTTTTAGGCGTTAATACATGGAAAGGTGTTCTAACTGGGGTACCATACAATGCTTCATGCGGTGACATTTTAATTGATATATGATATGAATGATTCAGAGTACTCAGTGCCGCCGGTATTGCAATATCCCAGTTGGGGTCTGATCCCCCTAGTGTTACCCTTAATATATTTAATATCTTCCTATTTGCTCTTTCCACTAGCCCATTCGACTCTGGGTGATATATCATGGTATTAACCTTCTTTATGTTGAGGAATTCACACAATGAGGTAAGAAAGTGATTATTAAATTCACCACCCGAGTCTGAGATTATCATGTGTGGAATTCCATGTTTACAAATGTAACACTCGTAAAACTTCCTAGCGCATTCAATCGCAGTTTTAGTTTTAAGCGCTATTAGTTCTGTATATCGAGTTAAAGCATCTATAATTACTAAGAGGTGCTTATTTCCTCTGTCTGACTCGTAAAATCCTGTTAACAAATCTAAATGTATTCTTTCAAAGGGTTGATTGGGAACAGGATAAGCTCCTAGGCTGACAGGTGTTTTCGTATGCCCTTTGTTTTCCTGACATGTGCGACAATTAGCTATGTGTCTTTTTATATCTGTAAGCATTGTATGCCAATAAAACAATGATTTGGCTTTCTGTGACATTAATGAGAACCCAGGGTGTCCATGTAATGGATTTGAATGCAACCAACTCAGGACAGTGGAAACAAGTGAGTTTGGTACTACTACCTGGTCGTTAGTTACATGTGGTGTATTGCGGGTTTTCCTTGTCACAGTCCTACACAGAATATTATCTTTGATTACATAATTCTGCTGCTTATACTTTATATATTCTTTTTCTTTATGATTGCCTTTCAAAGCATTTATAATTGTTTCTATTTTCTGATCTTTTCTTTGCTCAGTCTGTAACAATTCAGCACTCCAGCCTAAATCTTCTTGTTCAGATATTGTTTTTACAATAGGCATGGATGTTGATATATCTATTAATTCAGCTAAAGACTCCGTACAAGATGACACGGGGTTGCGTGATAATGCATCCGCAATGATATTTGCTTTCCCAGGTAAATACCCGATTCTTGCGCCAAAATCTTGAATGATTAAATGCCACCGAGTTCGTTTAGGGCTGTGATTGAAGCCTTTAAAGAACTCTGTTAGTGGTTTATGGTCAGTAAGAACCTTAACGGGATAACCGTAAATTATGAACTTAAAATGCACTAGCGAATTAACAATAGCTAGTCCTTCCTTGTCTATTACTGCATACTTACTTTCGGAAGTTCTCAATTTTCGAGAATAGAAAGCTATCGGGAAAAACTGTTTATCATATTGCTGAAGCAATACCCCTCCTACTCCTAAGTCTGAGGCGTCTGTTGCAATGAAGAATTCCTTACCGAAGTCAGGAAATTTTAAGATAGGAGAACTACACAGTTCATCTTTCAAAGTATTAAACGCCTGTTGATGTTGCTCAGACCATATGAAATCTACGCCCTTCTTCGTAAGATCAGTTAAAGGAGCGGCTATTATTGAATAGTTGCGTATAAAACGCCTGTAATATCCACTACAACCCAGAAATTGCTGTATTCCCTTGACATTAGTAGGTATGGGAAAATTACGTATAGCCGACACCTTATCATGGACTACTTTAAGACCTTGGCTTGACACCATGAAACCCAAATATATTAATTCTGTTTTGAAAAATTCACACTTACTAATCTTTACCCTTAAGTTATGTTGTCTTAATCTCTGTAGTACTAGTTCTAACTTACGTAGATGTTCTTCTAAGGTGTTGGAAAAGATTACAAGATCATCCATATAGGCATGCAATATATCCCCTAACAAGTTTCCAAACACTATGTTAATCATTCTTGTAAATGTTATAGGAGCACAACGTAAACCAAAAGGCATCCGTAAAAATTCATAATGTCCCCTGGCTGTGCTGAAGGCTGTGTATGGGATACTATCTTCTTCTAGTGATATCTGGTGAAAGCCTTTAAGTAAGTCCAAACTGGTAAAATATTTATTCTGACCTAACAAAGACAAAATATCGTCAGTACATGGCACTGGGAATCGATCAGGGATCGTTTCCTCGTTTAGACGACGAAAGTCGACGCAGATACGCCATGTTCGATCTTTTTTTCGGTACAACTATTAAAGGAAAATTATAAGGGCTATTTGATTTTCTAATGACTCCTTCCTCTAACATTTTACCTACTTCATCATTTATTTCATTCTGGAATTTCATAGGGAGTCTGTACGAGGGTACATATATAATTTTCTATTTGTCTTTTAACCTTATTTGATGCTCGATCACATCTGTTTTTCCTAAGGATCCATCCGTAGTGGAAAAAACATCTGTATATTTATTTAAAAGTTCAAAAATTTTCTGCTGAATTTCTTCGTCTTGAATGTCCTTACTGATTTTATTTTTAATAGATCGTAAAAGGGATTCATCCGCAACTGATTGAGAGTGATTGATTTCAGCAACGGTAAGAATACGATGTTTTTAAACTTCTACATCCAAGATATGTTGATTTTTTGTGAATTACTAAAGTGTTATTTAAATGATTACAGACTTCGATATTACATTGCTGATGTGAGCCTACTGTATAAATAGCTTGTGTGACAGACAATCCGTTAGTTTTCAAAGTATCGGAAAGGATTAATATTTCAGATCCCGGTAGTGTTTTCTTTATTTGCACTATTAAATTCGAAGGTATGTTTGGTTCGATATATTGCGTGCAAGATGATATTACGGGTGAACGAGAATTCTGCTGGGTCGCGTATATTATTTCTTTATTAGTGAGACAAGTTATTGGTTCTTCAACGTACGTTACGGTTACATTTGTTGTCTCCTTTTTATCCAAAACTGACTTTAAAGTATTAGAAGACTTATAGAATTTCCCTTTGATATACACGCCGTGCTTTGCAGGAGCTAAGATAATGTTTTGATTTCCCATAGATGGGTATCCTATAATTACAGCTGGATACATATTAATGTTTTTCACAACAACAAATGTATCGGCAAACGTGCGATTACCGACTCTGAACTGAATATGAGTTATGCCTATGACGTTTAATTCATTATTTCCTATACCTGAAAGTCTAATTCCTGATTTTTCAATCGGAAAGTTCGAAAACAACAAATGATGCGTCTTCAAATCCATAATATTACGTGGACTACCAGAGTCAAAAAATAACGTAAAGGACTTATGTTCTAAATTTATAGCATATAAGGTTGGCCGTAACTCATTTTGGCTTATTATTGTATGAATTCGTTGCAAATCTACGGGAGCATGCACTGTTTTACTTAATTCGGCAGTGTGTTTCATAGGAAAATCTATTGTCTCACAATTATCTGATAAAACATTAAATTGATTATTCAATACTATCAATGTTGACATAAATGACCTTGACCCAACATCACTCTCTTCCCCTCTAGAGTTAACTATGTGGTATTTGCTTTGCTCTGCACATTCTGAAAATTAGGCTGACTTTGCGAGGTCTGGTTTGACGGCCCAGGCTCAGCGATATTTGAAGAAGTGTTTGTTTGTTTCGGACTCTGAACTGCATTGACATTTTGTTGTTTCTTCTTATTGTTAAAATGAGGATTTTTCTTTTTATTTCCATATGGAACTGACTGTGGAATTGACTGTGTATTTCTAGGATATTGTTGTGTCTTACGCGCGTAACATTGACTATAAGAATGTGATCCTGTGTTGTGAACTGAACAAAATTTCGTTCTACAGTCTGCGCTTATGTGACCTTGACGTTTGCAGTTGTAACACGTCACTCCCGCTACTGGATTGTTAATTACGTTCACTGTTTGTGGTTTTGTTTCATTTTTAGCAAAAACTTGAGTTAACACGGGATCGAGATCTGGACACTTGGACATGTGTTTCTTTATCTGTTTATAGACATCCAATTCCGTACTTGCAGGCATTAACTTCTTATCAAAGCACCGTACTAAAGCTTCAGGCAACATAAGTGTCATGCAAGTTAAATACATTAATCGTAAAAAATCTTTCACGGAGATATTATCGTTAGTAACCCAAGTGGAATTACCTAAAATGTCCTGATATTCGTTAAGCCTATCAGCTATGAGAGCTGCTCTCTCAACAACATTAAGCCGATTCATAGTGGCTTGATTAAGTGTATTTCGTAACGTTAACACTACATCCAAAGCTTCCTCACCCCCATAAATCGCACGTAACCTAACTTTGAAATCATCCCAAGTAACTGCTTCCTGAAATGAAACACCTCTTAAATACGCACTCGCATCCCCCTTAGAAAAATCTATAAAACTTTTAGCTTCTTGTAATTGTACAAAAGGATCTACGATTTGTTTGGCATTTAAATGGGCATCAACGGATGAAATCCATGACTCCACATTTTGTGGCAAGAATCCGTTGACACGGCCTTGAAAAGGAAGGATTGCTGACCTGGCATTTACAAGCGTCACAATTGGAGGAGGATTAGCCTGGCCTACACCACTAGGTCCAGGGGTAGGGCTGACAGGAGGAGCCATGACTGCTGTATTTTTTTTTTTTTTTCTATCTCTTTGACCCCTTTCAATCCTATCAAAATATCTATATGAGTGCAGACGCCCACTGCGTAAACGCATATGTATAATAAAATTCCCCCAACAATGTTACTAATCCCAATACATTTCCCCCCAAGAGTTTATGAAAGAAAAAGGAATTAGCACAAAGAAAGAAATAATTCTAAATGAGAATTCGGAGTTTCTTATAACAAAGTTTAGGAATTCACTCACCCCAGTAATAATTGACTAACGACTTGTGATAACTACACTTCACTGCCCAAACTGAAATGAATACAAAATCTCTGTACTTAGCTTTATATGAAGTCGACTCGTCGTCTCTCTCTCTCTCTCTCTCTTGATGTTTTGTTAGCGATGTCTCGTTCTAGTTTCTTGTTGAATGTAGTTCTTCCTGGATATGTCTTGCAATTGTTGAACGCCAGTCCTTGGGTTTCCTAGGATGTTGATTGAAGATTCAATTTGTATACTAACATATGTTGGTGTTAGCTTGTCCGTTGGACTTAGTCAAAATTGTAGATTCTTGTAGATAGTTTTGAGTTCTTGAAGATCTTTATCAGGTATTACAGCTTTTATTTTGAAGTCTTGAAGATCATTCTCTGGTTTTACAGCTTTTATGTTGAAATCTTGAAGATATATCTCTGGTTTTACAGCTATTTATTTTGAAGTCTTGAAGATATTTCTCTAATTCTTAGAGTTTAATCGCTGTCTTTGAGTTTAATCGCTGTCTTTGAGTTTAATCGCTGCCACCATTTATTGGTGTGCTACTGTCTTAAGCACACATTTGAGTATGAGTTGTTTCAGATGTATTTAAATGGTTTACTGAATACATCTTATGGTTTTTAAGTTTTATTGTGAATAAACAACTGAGTTAAAAATCTCCATCACTGGAGGAAGCTGTGTTGGTCCACATGACCAATTCTGGTGAAGTTTAGATATGAACTGAACAAATTACCGATATCCCAAATATCGTATACTTGCTTTAATTTAGCTAAGTGACGGAATCGGAAGACACCTGCATCCGGTGACGTCACAAACTTTCACACGAAGAGACAATGTGTTGACATTAAGAAAGAATGGCAACTCAGCATCTTACATCCTGCTTACAATTTGAATGACTATAGCAAATCTCACGGTTAGCTCTTCCAACCAACATGACATATTACGTCATTTGTTTTAAACATGTAATATTACTATTCTAACTATTACACATACACATACATACTTCTATCAAATGCCATCTCTTTCATATTACTTCTATGTACATCCATCATTCAAGGATCATCTTAATCCTCCTAATTTTTATAAAGAAAAGTTAAAATCGTGAACATATACTGGTAGAAGGGTAGGAATAAATAAGGAATGAGAAACAATAATGAATAACGGCAGATATTGAGGGTGAGAGATAAAAAGAATTGACGTAGGAAATGGGGTGTAAGTTCGTTCATTTAGGGGCTGATAGAACGAAAGGAAAAGAATGATTGAACTTAAAGTTCTACATTCATCCCTTACCCTTTCCAACAATGCGTCAGTGGACCTGTTGTGGACCTTAACATAGCGGTTTCGGTTCATATATCGGAACTTTATAGCTATAAAATATATCTAAGAATATTTATGTTGGAATATATAAAAAAGTTACAAACTAGAACTGAATTAAAGATTGCAAGAAAATTTCGCAAAAATATATGATACATGGATAAACGTAATTGCGTTTGTGCAAGTTTCTATATCAGCTAATGCATGGTAATGTATTGTACTGTTTTGTATACTGTATATTGTTAGGAAAAAAATGTCCAGGAAAAATCAACTGTAAATAAATTACACAGTTAATTGCTATTATTATTATTATTATTATTATTACTATTATTAATAATAATAATAATAATAATAATAATAATAATAATAATAATAATAATAATAATGATAATAATAACAACAAAATTATTTCACACAACAGAAATCCATATAAACACACTTTTATGATATTAAAAGTGACTCCCCATTTTCTTCCGCCCATCAGGGATGACTCAAGAATACTGCTTCCTGAGTTGAGCCATCAGTTAATGGATTTCCTCCCTCGAGCAATCAACTTCCTCTCATTTGATGAATATCTCCTGAAGTTTAGAATATTCCCTAAAATATATTTCTACGACATATCCTGGCTCAAAAAAAAAAAAAAACATTTAATAGTTTTGTTTATGAAAGGTTTTTATATATTAAGTTAGTCGTTTCGCATATCAAATATCTTTTTTTATAGATTTATTCAGAGAAAAAGTTTCTTGAATTGTGTCTTTCATTATAAAACAAAATAGAGAAGCTATGTAACATGACTGAACTTAACTGTAATATCAGATAGTGTTTGTAAACCCTAATTGATTACAGATAAAGATAGCATAAGTTTTATATTTCAGTATAGTCGGTATATATGTCATAGGAATAGTAAACTAATAGTTTATTTTACTGACTAGAGCCGGTTTATCAAAATTTATCCAAGTCAATAGCTTCTATAATCTTACGAATGAAAATTCAAAACTTCGGAATAAGCAATCTAGCAACAGTGAATATTATTGCTTGGGAGAGAAGACTAAATGTTTACCTTAAAAAGATTGCAACATCAAAGCAAATTAAGAATTTACTCCTTCATTCAGTAGAGAGTAACACTTTGAAGCTTAGCAGAAGGAAAAGACAAAAAAGCTTCGAATATTGTGATTTAGGTTAAAGTTTACATTTGAAGCAGTGATTGACACATTTTCATTATATCATCAGGACTACTGAGTTTGATAATGAATATTATTATTATTATTATTATTATTATTATTATTATTATTATTATTATTATTATTATTATTATTATTATTATTATTATTTTTTTTTTTTTTTTTCATTATTATTATTATTATTATTATTATTATTATTATTATTATTATTATTATTATCATCATTTTTTTTTCATTATTATTATTATTATTATTATTATTATTATTATTATTATTATTATTATTAATATTTTTTTCATTGTTATTACTATCATTATTATTATTATAATTTTTTTCATTATTATTATTATTATTATTACTAATATTTTTTTTTATCATTATTATTATTATTATTATTGTTATTATTATTATTATTATTATTATTATTATTATTATTATTATTATTATTATTATTATTATCATTTTTTTTCATTATTTTTATTATTATTATCAATATTTTTTTCATTATTATTATTATTATTATTATTATTATTATTATTATTATTATTATTATTATTATTATTACCATTAACATCAATATTTTTTCTATTATAATGATCTGAATATTAGGTAACAATTACTATAACA
>NC_090758.1:40334296-40339296 GCF_036898095.1 Palaemon carinicauda
CTTTTTCTAAATAATACTTGTGAATTTATTGGCTAGAATGGAAATATGAATATATTATTTTAGATATTTTTACATATGTGATATATAAGAGGACGAAAGTATTTTTTTTTTTAGTTTAGACTTTCGAATACAACTGGAAGTATTGAAATAGTTTTTACTTCATCTCAGCAAAATAGAGCAATTTCCAGCTGGAAGAAACTTCAAACAAAAAGCTCTACTGTGGAAATAAGGGAAGAAAATCTTCTTTGAATTTGACTCTGAATTTGGAGGCTTTCAACGTTTGGTGATATATATATATATATATATATGTATATATACACATATATATATATATATATGTGTGTGTGTGTATATATATATATATATATGCATATATATAGATATATATTTATATATATATATATATGCATATATATATATATATATATACATAAATATATATATATGTATATATATATATATATATATACATACATACATATATATATATATATATATATACATATATGTATGCATATATATATAAATATATTTTATATATATATATATATATATATTTATATATATATACATATATATATATATATATATTTATATATACATTATATATATATATATATATATATACATACATATATATATATATATATATATATGTATATATATATAAATATATATATATATATATATATATAAACCATTTTGCGTGAAACTCTTTTTTTTAATTGGAATTACATTAAAAAAGTAAGAGCTTGGCAAAAATGTAATGAAGATGTGTTTTAGTATTTCAATGGATGAAATTTAATGGAAAATATTTTGAAAACTTAGATGTTCGTAGGAAATAGCTAATAATAAAACCTTTATTATATACAGGATACTTTAATTGATTTTCTATATCTGTAGTAATTATAAACCTCGAAACAAGGAAATGGAAAAAAAAAGAGTCAGGCGAGCGTTAGTTCATAATGATGATTCTCGTTTTATTTTGTTTCTGTCTTTCTTTTTGTATTTCCCTTTCGTAATGATCAGTCTTTTTCTTTCATTCCTTTCGTTTTAATCCTCTCTTTGTTTATTATTCTTTCGTGCATATTTCATCGCAACCTTTATATATCTTTGATGTTTATTTCAATACAATATTCATCTAATTTCGATGCAATAAAAATTCTCTGTTCGAAATCCTAAAGATTAATTATTCCAAGAAGGATTAAAAGTAACATTAAACTTTGATTTCCAAATCAGTCTCATCGAGGGAAATCTAAATAATTATTTGCCATTTCTCTCACATGGAAGAAGAGCTTCGAACAGTTGAAGAAAAAGAAAGAAAATATCCTTTGTCTTCAACAATTTTGTTTTTACCAAAGATAAGTGAAACAAAATTATCGGAAAAATTCATGACAAACTTAAATCTTTCTCCTCAATCTTTCAATGATTTCAAAAATATTTTCCTTTTTCTAAAGAGAGAAGATTTTTTTTTTTATTCCTTTTCCTCAATCTGAAATAAAAGTTGAATGTTATTAAACTTAAGGCGAGTCTTTTCATAAGGCATTTTTAGCAGAATTTAATTTTTATTTCCGAGACAAAAAAAATCAACAAAATTTGTTTTATTAATATTATCCTTCCTCCTGATAATTTATGAATATAAGCATATTGTATGAACTGTTTTTTTATGCCAGAATGATTTATATTTTCATTATATATTTTTTAGGATTTACAATTTTTTTTAAAAAATTGAATGAGAGAGACATCAGTAAACATCAGTTATAACTAATATGTTAATTTTTATTCTTATTACTTCATGTTAATCAATCAGGAGACTATGCATTTTAAAGCAAGAAAACACTAAATGATTTTATGCATATTTTAGTAATACAAAAATATAAAAGACAAAATAAAATCGTAGATGAAAAATACAAAGCTTTGCCTTACACAGATTTATCTCAATATTCTAATGACTTAAGAAGAGCGTAATACAGGAAGAGAATGTGGAGATATATAAGCAATGGAAATAAATGGAGGGAAATGGAATATAGTTAATTATTTATAAACTCTATATATGTAAAAGAAATGGGGGAATAATATGGACAGAGTAAAAAACGAATCTTATACAAAAATGACACTCTGTCTATAGATGATTTCAAAGGAAAAGTAGGGATTTACTATGCAGTAAATACATTCAAAGTTCAACAGTCCAATGAGGAAAATTGTATTAAATATTTTGATATATATATATATATATATATATATATATGTAATATTTTATGATGAAGTTATCCATTAAGTTTTTTTTATTATAAATGATTTTAATGCTTTTACCAAAGGCTAATCCTTTCTCTGTAAATAATCAATTAATTGTTATAAACAAAAGTGAGACTCATTATTTGAAAACTGTTAAAGTTTACTTAAAAAAAAAAACTCTCCTAGTATTTTCTGAATATGTACTTTTGATAACAATAATAAGAAAATATTATCAATGATAACAGCAAATAAAATAGAGAGTAATATCAACTATTTTCACAACGAAATACCTATCTGAATTATTATTATTATGATTATTATTATTATTTATTATTATTATTATTATTATTATTATTATTATTATTATTATTATTATTATGATCCTTTTTATTATTATTATTATGATCATTATCATTTTTTTTTCTATACTTTTATTATTAGCAATATTATTGTTAACATTAATTACTATTATTATTATTATTAGTATTATTATTATTATCACTATTAATGTTATTATTAAAATACTATCATTTAATATATTATTATTATTAATATTATTATTATTATTATTATTATTATTATTATTATTATTATTATCATTATTATTATTGTTATTATTATTATTATTATCATTATTATTATTATTATTATTTTATTATTATTATTATTGTTATTATTATTATTGTTTATTATTATTATTATTAATATTATTATTATTATTATTAATATTTTTATTATTATTATTACTATTATTATTATTATTGTTGTTGTTGTTGTTGTTGTTGTTATATTTTATTACGATTAACATTACCTTTTTTTATTGATATAAACTAATATTATTTTTTTACAGATTTCATTATTATCCTTATTGATGTTATAGTTCATTATTGATACTTTTATCAATAACCTTTTCGCATGACTCAATAAATAGTCTGAGTAACTAGAATAAAAACAATCAGCAACCTAAACATATGTATATATATACATATATATATATATATATATGCATGTATGTATATATATATATATATATATACATATATATATATATATACACACATATATATATATATATATATATACATATGTTTGTATTATATATATATATATACAAACATATATATATATATATATATATTTATATATATATATATATATATATGTATATATATATATATATATATATAGATATATATGTATATATGTATATATACTATATATATATATACATATATATTATATATATACATATACATATATATCTATATATATATATATATATACATATATACATATATATATATATATATGTATATATATATATATATATATATACATATGTTTATGTTGCTGATTGTTTTTTATTCTAGTTACTCAGGACTATTTATTGAGTCATGCGAAAAGGTTATTAATAAAAGTATCAAAAATGAACTATAACATCAATAAGGATAATAATGAAATCTGTAAAAAAATAGTATTAGTTTATATCAATAAAAAAAGGTAATGTTACTCGTAATAAAATATAACAACAACAATAACATAGATAAGATCCACTTACTGGGAACTTCGAAGTGGTGATTCAGATTATGCCTAATTCTTATGGTAAGTGGCATTTAGCCTTCTCGCTCGCTTTGACCTGGAGGAGCCAGGGAATTATATCCCTAACCTCAGGGTCTTAAGGGTCTTTTAAGAGTAGGATATTGTTCCTCTTTTTCGTTCTGGGATATTTTTCAATCTGGGAATATCAGGAGATAGAATGTAAGATGAGATGATAGATGGTCGAGTAGGTTTGAAAAAAAAATAGTTCTTTAGTGGTATAAGAATTTTTGATGTTCAGCTCAAAGGAGGAACTCTTCAGATTTTTCTCTAATTATGTTATCAATAAAAGTATTTTTATGTTATATATTCTAATTTGACCTAAATAAAAAAGTAAATAATAGAAAATCAATTGTTTTTTAAGGAATTAGTAAAAAAATTTTGTCAATAAAAGTATCTGCATATTACTTATTCCAATACGAACAAATAAAAAGCATTAAATAATTAGATGAACTGTCATAAAAGGCTTTTTAAAGCTTTTTTTTTTAAGAATTAAGCACAAACGTTTATTAGTAAAATCATTCTATTGTTATATATTCTAATAAGAGATAATAAAAAAAATCATTAGAAAATAAGTTATTATTGAAAAATAATAGAAAAATAATGGAATATATATATATATATATATATATATATATAAATATCTGCTTCATCTTTTCCAGTTATCAAAATAGATAAATTAATAGTAACGTGTTAGTATATTTATCAAGTATAAAACTTGAAATTATATATCGAGCTTTTGAATAACTTTAACGACTAAATATATAAGAAGCCCTTATATCCAGATAATATTTTTACATAAAGGTTGAAAAAAGAAATTCTAAAGAAATACGTAATTTACCATCAAATTGTTGCATTATTGTTATCATAAACTTTATTGGACTGTGAAAAGTTTTTAGATCTTATCAAAACCAATAGAAATTTTTAATATTGAAAATTAGTTTTATATATAATTTTTTTTATAAAGAAAACATAATGCTCAATTGTTAAATTATTTAACGTGATGATGCAAACATGATTGAATCACCTGACCCAGGTAAGTATAAAACTCATGAATATATTTTATTATCAGATATTTATAATTATTGAATACTTTTTTTTTCTATGAGGTTTTTGACAAGCAAACTTATTATTTTTTCATTCCATTTACCTAGCAAATTTACTTATGG
>NC_090758.1:40341796-40349296 GCF_036898095.1 Palaemon carinicauda
CGCGACATATCAGAGGACGTATTCTAGACACGTCACATGGCAATCTACGACCTGAACAGAGATTCGTCTCGTAGGAGGGAGATTGACGAGATACGAATTCGGGAAAGAAAAAGGGGAGCCGCTCCCAAGGCTTCCCTATCCCCCGATTCGTATGCGTGCCTGGCGCCAATCCTGGCGCCATCTGCATTCCTTTTTGCGTAGCTTAACAACTCGGTGTTTTTTCCTGTTTTTCTCGCAAATCTTGGATTTATTCAGCTTTTCATGGCTTCTTCGTCTTCGTTGGCCTCGGATAAGTTGATTATAGTGTCTGTTATGTATAAATGTAGGCTCTTGGTAAAATTTGAGTGATTAATAGGATTAATCTTTGATACAAGAGCCGTAGCCTACCAGAGGTGTCCTGGACACTGTCACTCGCTAGGTATAAATTAGTTAGTCAGAGTGACATTCCTGGTTGTTTTGCTTAATAAATTTTAGCTATTTAGCTTTACATAGGATTTCCTTTCGTGCTTAGTATTATTTGGCGAAGTATTCGCCATTCTGGCCTACGCTAGGCCATGTAGCCTAGTCGTTTGGTCCTAGTACTTAATGCATGATTTTGGTTTTTCTGAGTGTAATTAAAATTTTATTGAAGCTTTAGGCTATATTTTATACATTTTAGACTGTGTGGAATATTTCCAAGATTGTATACGTGAGAGTTTCGGTGAATTAGGTAATCGATTCTCTTGGTGCCTAGGCTAATTGCTTATGGAGCCTTAATATACTTTATTATACTCCCCGGTTGCTTTCTTTTCTTCGGAGAAGGTATGCAATCCATTTCCCTCTGTTTAAGCCTTGGGCTTATCCCTAAGAGGTTTTTTCCGAATTTATTTTCGATAAAACTATACTAGGGTGTTACTGTACCTTCCTGTTCCAGCAAAGTCTGGTTCAAAGAGGGACAGAACAACAGAGTTTTTAGTCTGAGTCCGTGTTGTTTGGCTTGGGGCAGAGTCTCCCTCGCTGACCTAACACTTACAAAGGGAGCTTAGCTCCCTTAGGTCACTATCGAAGGTTTCTGTAGTTATGATTCCTTCTTGTGTGATCGACCAGACTAAGTCCTGTTGCTGTTCTCGGGTAGGATAAATCTTCCCTTAGGAGTAGCAACGCCTTCCTTGCTTTGGTGCTCTGGAAGCTGGCAGGTATTATACTACTGCGCTGGCCCTTTCCCTTAGATCTCCCTTAGGCTAAGACAAAGTTCTTGGCTGCGGGTGATCTGTCACTAAAGCAAGGTTGGCAGGACCCTCTTGTCCCTTCCCCCTCTATCTCCGTAATGGCCTAGCCATTACTGTACTGTACCTTGCCGGCCGGCAGAGCTGGCCGGCAGGGGTATTACTGTACTGTATGTCATTCTACTTCTGGACCTAGTATAGGTTGGGATATGGAATTGACTAAGCCCATTGCCGGCCGGCAGAGATGCTGGACGGCAAGGGTCTTATGTTTTCGAGTGCTGCCCGGACCTCTCTTGGTCCCTCATCCATGCCTGCCGGCAGAGCCGGACGGCATTGGTCAAGGAAGCCTGAATTAAGTTTCTCCCCTTCCTTATATGCACTCTTTCGGTTGCCGGGCTTGGGGGGTTGTGTACACTCTTATCCCGGCATCCATTCTATTTTCTTCTAGTGCTGTACCTGTCCCGGCTGCCGGCCTATGAGGCCGGCAGCCGGGCAGGTGTAGTCTTCTGGTTCTTTTGCTGCCGGCTGGCATCGGTCTTGTACCTTTGCCGGCCGGCTTATGTCAGTCCTTGTCTGCCGGTCACCAAGAGTGTGGCCGGCAGCTGGGTACTACCTTGTGTAGTTGCTGGCCGGCAATCATTGCCGGCCAACACTGGCTGTTGCTGGCCGGCAGCTGCTGCCGCCGGCACAGGCATTTGAACCAGAGGGCTGCCGCCCTAAAGCTGTTAAGTAGTATACTTTAAAGCTAATTGTGGTGTGTGCCGGCCGGCAAAGGCAGGCCGGCACACATCCTCCTATACTGTACTAGTATTCTTCTGTATAGCATATACAGTAAGAAGAAAACTATAGTAAAAGTTTAGGTACAGCACTGTATCTTCTAACACTATTGTGTTTTCTTGCACGGCCCTTTGCTGTTGCCTTCAGACAAGAAGCAGAGTTCTTCCCTGTCTATTATCCCGGATTTTAAAATCATTGCCTAGGTGTGAGCTCCACCTGTTTCCTCTGGAAACTTTGTATTGGTTACTCTAGTAGAGATAAACCATTTTGATTTTATTATCTGGAAGGCTGCAGCAATGGGTTGTGAGGGAAACACAAGTGTGTGTCTTTAATTTCTGAATTGTTATGCTATACTATGCATATCCAGTGATACATAGTTCACTTGATACTCATGGAAATTTCTTCTCTTTACAGAAGGACACTCCGAAGTGGGGAAGTGCTTTCTGCAATGTCAGCAGCAAGAACCTCTGCGGACATGAGTTTTGTAGGAGACACGCAGCATACGCTGTCTCCAAGGATGATCTCCGGTATTGGGACCCTCAGGTATGTACTGTGTGCACTAACCTGATTAATGAGACATTTAAATAGCTAGGAAGAAGCTTCGTACCTGGGTAAGGGGCTTCCAAAAGTACACTTCTGGCCCTTATCTTCCAAGTGAGAAGATGAGGGCGTATCTTTTCCCTAAGGCATCAGCTGATGCAGTGATTCCCCAGCCTCAAGAGGAGATCCCCTAAGTTCAGATCCAGGTGGATGCTGAAGTCGCGGTCGCGATGCAAGACATCCAGCTAAATGACAGAATATCTGATGTGGACGGGTGTCAGGAGGAAAACCTCCTTGTAGAAGCCCAGGATGAAGTTCAAGCCCCTCTACATCGGCCGGTCTCCCAGTAGAGCTGGGACAGGCCCTCTCTTCTATTGTTGGAATGATCCAACAAATGCAGAAGGAGAATCAGGAGAAGGCGGCTGCAATGGAACTGCGAATGCAGTGCCTTGCAGAATCACATGGGCCCCAGAAAAGCTCAATGTGAAAGACCTTCCTTTGTGCTCGGATGCTAACCCATGGAGGTATGCTGAGCACATGTCAATGACGACTGGAAAGATCGTCATCTCGGATATGCTGGGCTCAGTTCCCCGGGAGGGTGGAATTCTGGCCCAGTAAGGCACCATATCCGGACTGTTATGTCCGGCTGAGGAAGGAACCAGCTTCAAAGGAGGAGGCAGAGCCGAAGGAGGTCATAGTGATGACCATGCTAAGGCTCAAGCTCTACTTTCATCTTCGATGAAAGAGAGGGGCTTCTCTAACTCAAAGGTAGCTGCATTGAATAGGAAGCTCCCTTCCTTTGTGTCCTCGCCTACTAGAGCCTTCCCCCTTTTACAGAAAGGGTTTCTGGCTGTACTAAAAGCAATCGAGGCCGGCAAGTCTTTCCCCCTCCCTAGAGGAGTGTAACCCTTGTCGCTGGCCCTGCCTATGGACCACAAAGATTGGAAGGACGTCCATCTTACGTTCTAAGTGGGAAAGTTGGAGGCTGATATTGCCGGACGTCAGTTCGGCAAGGACCTCCCTAAGCTGTCTGACTTTCTTTTGCAAAGGGAGTTCGATACAAAAGAAAGACTGACTGCCTCAATGTCTCTTCAGACTACTCTCGAGACGATGGCAAGTGACCCCAAGGTCCATGAAATGTTCATGGTAGTGGCCAAGCCTCATCTGGCCACAGTGACGAAGGACCTTTATGGCTTCGTCAAGGCAAGGAGAGCTTGTAGGGAGTTCGTGTTTACCTCGGCTACAGTGAGGCACGAGCTAAAGAAACTAATCTCCTCCAACATTTGGGGAAAAGACCTTTTTCCCTACCGACTTGGTCAAAGAAGTTTTTGATAAAGCCACCTTGGAGAATAGAAACCTTCTCCAGAAGTGGGACCTGGCTATCAAAAGAAAGTCTTCCCCGGATGAGGGTCCTCAACCAAAGAGGAAGACTATGAGGACTAGGCTACCGTCTCGGCCAGCCAAGCCTCTTAGACAGCAACAGCAACTGCAATTGCCATTGCCCCCAGTGCCCCAGATCGTGGCACAAACCCCGACCACCTTTCAGTGGGTACCCCAGGCCGTGTCGACATAGTCCACGGCATTCACCCCAGCGTTCGAAGGGCAGTCTACTTCCTTCCGAGCAAAGCCTAGAGGAGCAGCCAGAGGCTCGTCTAGACGCCCCTCAAGGGGAAGGGGATTCAGGGGTGGTCGTGGTCAGGAAGGCAAGACCTCAGGACGGCAGTCCAAGTGAGGTGATACCGGTAGGAGGGAGACTTCTGAAATTTCGGGATCGGTGGACCTTCGATCCCTGGGCCCACAGCCTACTCAAGAATGGATTGGGCGGGAGCTGGTACAGCACTCCACCCCCGTACCTTCGGTTTTTCCAACACTCCACCCCCGTTATGGAGGAGTACGTTCAAGAACGGTTGGAGAAAAAGGGTGAAGCCTATCAATTTCTAAGGGAGACTGTTTTGTGTTCCCAAGAAAGACTCGGAAAAGCTCAGAGTCATTCTGGACTTGTCGCCACTTAACAAGTTCATAGTGAATTGCAAATTCAAAATGCTAACACTGCAACACATAAGGACCTTACTGCCCAAGAGGGCATATTCCGTCTCTATAGACTTGTCAGATGCCTACTGGCACATTCCAATTAGCCATCGACTCTCCCCCTACCTAGGGTTCAGGCTACAGCGAAGACTATACGCCTTCGGAGCCATGCCATTCGGGCTAAACATAGCCCCAAGGATTTTTACGAAGCTTGCGAGCGTAGCTCTCAAACAATTTCGCCTAAAGAGAATTCAGGTAGTAGCCTACCTGGACGACTGGTTGGTGTGGGCAGCATCCGAGACAGAATGCTTGCAAGCTTCCAGTCAGTGATCCAGTTCCTAGAGTACCTAGGCTTCAAGATCAACAGAAAAAGTCTCGACTTTCTCCATCTCAAAAGTTCCAGTGGCTAAGATCCACTGGGACCTTTTGTCACACCGTTTCTCTACCCCAGCGAAGAAAAGGAAGGAGATAGCGGGTTCTGTCAAGAGACTTCAAGATTCCGAAAGGATATCAAGACACGAGCAGGAGAGAGTACTGCGCTCTCTCCAGTTTGCTTCGGTGACAGACCCAGTGCTAAGAGCACAGCTAAAGGATGCAATCGGAGTTTGGAGAAGTTATGCATCAAACGCGTGAAGAGATCTGAGAAGACCAGCCGCCTCGGCTAAGTACTCTTCTCAGGCCTTGGTCCCAAGCCAGACATCTAAAGAAGTCAGGTTCTTCTTCAGCCACCTCCCCCGTCGGTGACGATTCACTCAGACGCCTCAAAGGAGGGATGGGGAGGTCACTCTCATCGGAAAAAAGTCCAGGGGACTTGGTCCAGGCTATTCAAGACCTTTCTCATAAAACTTTCTAGAAGCTAGGGCAGTGCTCCTTACCTTAAAGAAAGTCTCCCCGCGTCATTCGTTCCACATAAAGTGGTAATAGACAGCGAGGTAGTTGTAAGATACTTGAATCGACAAGGATCGAGGTCACCACCTCTCAACCAGGTGATGTTGGCCGTCTTCCGATTGGCGGAAAAGAAGAAGTGGTACCTGTCGGCAGTTCACCTTCAAGGAGTCCGCAATGTGACAGCGGACGCTCTATCCAGGTTCACACCGATAGAGTCGGAATGGTCCTTAGACGCAGGATCATTCTCCTTCATTCTGAATCAGTCCCAGAACTGCAGATAGACCTCTTTGCGACGAAAGACAACAAGAAGTTGCCCCTGTACGTGCCCCGTACGAGGACCCCTTAGCGGAAGCAGTGGACGCGATGTCCCTCGACTGGAACAGATGGTCCAAAATTTATCTGTTCCCTCCTCACAACCTTCTGTTGAGGGTCCTCAACAAACTGAGATCCTTCAAAGGGTAGCGGCAATAGTGGCCCACAAGTGGCCGAACAGCGTGTGGTTCCTCCTGGCATTGGAACTGTAGCTGAAGTTTGTACCACTACCAGATCCAGTTCTGACCCAGCGAGTCCAGAAGTCAACTGTCTGCGCTTCATTACAGAAAACCCGGACCCTGCAGTTCATGATTTTCTCTCCCTAGCGGTGAGAAAGCGTTTCGGGATTTCGAAAGCCAGTATAGACTTCATTGAGGAATATAAATGCAAATCTACTAGAAGGCAACATGAGTCATCTTGGAGAAAATGGGTGGCCTTTTGTCAAGGCGAAGATTCCGCAGGAGATCTTGACAGACTTCTGCTTATCTTTTTTCCCCACCTCCATGGTCAAGGGTTGGCAGCGAACACGATTTCAGCGTGTAAGTCTGCTTTGACAAGACCCATTCTATATGCCTTCCAGGTCGACCTAGGTAACGAGATCTTTAATAAAGTTCCGAAAGCCTGTGCTAGGCTCAGACCTTCAGCACCTCCAAAGCCCATTTCATGGTCTTTAGACAAGTTCTTCATTTCGCTTCTCTGTTGAACAATGAAGGATGTGCGTTAAAGGATTTGACACAAAAAGTTATTTTCCTAATTTGCACTCGCGTCCGGGGCCAGGGTTAGTGAGATTGTAGCCTCTCGAGAGAGGCAGGTCGTGTTCAGTTCCTGGATGGGGAAGAACTGAACCTGTTTCCGGATCCTACGTTTCTCGCCAAGAATGAGTTACCCACCAACAGGTGGGGTCCCTGGAGAATCTGCCCTCTGAAAGAAGATGCATCTCTATGTCCAGTAGAATGCCTAAAGGTCTATCTTCATAGAACTTCAGACTTCAAGGGTGGTCAACTATTCAGGGGAGAAACATCAGGCTCAAATTTATCTCTGAATCAACTCAGAGCGAAAATCACATATTTTATTCGCAGAGCGGATCCTGACAATACACCCGCAGGTCACGATCCGAGGAAAGTTGCCTCATTCTTAAATTTCTTTAATTGCATGGATTTTGAACATCTCCGTTCATACACTGGCTGGAAGTCTTCCAGAGTGTTCTTTCGCCACTATGCGAAGCAAGTAGAGGAACTAAAAGAGATCTGTGGTAGCAGTGGGTCGCGGTGTTAACCCTACTGTTTAACTCTGCGAGGAACAGTGGTCTTAATTGGGACGATTAATTCCAGGGTGAGTGTGTAGTTACATACTGTACTACAAACTAAGTGAGGGCACTGTGTTGCCCATCCAGACTGTTCCATTTCCGAAGGTGAACCTAGCATAAGTGCAGACATGTGTGCCGAGCGTTTCTAACGCTAATGTCATTGATTTGTAATACAGGCTTTTATGACTTTGATACCTCGGTATCTTAAAAGTGGCATCTAATGTTTTTCTTTCAGACAAACAAGCCCTGTTTACTATCATACTTATGCTTAAAGTTTTGGGTTATCCTCTTCTTATATATATATATATATATATATATATATATATATATATATATATATATATATATATATATATATATATATATATATATATATATATATATATATATATAATTGTGGTTAACCTGTCTATTTATTGCCTGTCAATAATCTGGTTCTTGAGA
>NC_090758.1:40354296-40359296 GCF_036898095.1 Palaemon carinicauda
GAGGAACGTAGAGAGGAGAAGTCCACTTTTTGTTTCATTGTTTGATGTCGGCTACCCCCCAAAATTGGGGGAAGTATTATTTTTATTATCATTATTATTATTATTATTATTATTATTATTATTATTATTATTATTATCATTATTGTTGTTGCTATCTTTATTGTTAATATTATTATTATTATTATTATTATTATTATTATTATTATTATTATTATTATTATTATTATTATTATTATTATTATTATTACTACTATTATTAATATGCAAAGGATGGTCAGAATTATGAAGCAAACTTACGCAACTTATGCCAAAAAAAAAGAAGAAAAAAAAGAGTAATCAACGTGCAAAATGAACAAAATAAAAGATGCTGCCAAACATTAATATTTTTTTCAGGAATAAAAGTAATATATATATATATATATATATATATATATATATATATATATATATATATATATATATATATAAATATAATAGACTGCACGCTTGTGTTTAAGTTTTTGAGAATCAGAACGAAAACAATACTCGAAACGAGGAAGACTGGAAGAATTGAAACACTTTCTCAGAATAGACTGATCACAGAAAATCTTTCTCAATACGCCTTTTAATGGAAATTAAAAATTAAATGTTTCTCATACGTGAATTTGCAATTAAGAATCACACTTAAACTTACTCTTAAATCTCACTCTCTCTCTCTCTCTCTCTCTCTCTCTCTCTCTCTCTCTCTCTCTCTCTCTCTCTCTCTCTCTCTCTCTCTCTCTCACACACACATAATCTACCTGGTAATTAAGAATTAAAAAAATTAGTTCCTCGAGATTTGTAATAAGCGTGATTATGGTGATTTTTTAATGGTAGTCTTACATATAATATTAGTTTACAAGCTTTATCTATCAATTTAGATAGAATGTTATAAGAACTGTGACAATATAATATAATGAATGTTAACTAAAATAAGTTTTATACATTAATAATTTACAATGATGGAATTTTGAGTGAAAGTAAAAAAAGAAATCAGAAAATATAATATATAGTAAGTAAAAAAAAATATTTACTATTTGCTATATTTATGAAAATTATTGGTTTTCAAAACATTTTCCGAATGATATATATAAATGTATTACTATGAACGAATAAAATTACATATTGATAACAACAAAGAGAGGAGGGACATTGTTCGATTGTTCGCACGTCTTTAAGTCAGGGTGTTCCGTGGAGAGAGAGAGAGAGAGAGAGAGAGAGAGAGAGAGAGAGAGAGAGAGAGAGAGAGAGAGAGAGAGAAATGTCTGTTAGTGATGTATCCCATTGATATTTGATGAGTAATTACCAAAACTGTAAAATACTATGATGACTGTTATCATTAATGGTAGGTAAAGAAATAAGTATTTAGTATACAGTATATCAAAATAGAATTTTCTTATTAAAAACAACAGATGAAGTAGTTATTTTACAAATACAAAAGGTCAGATTAATCATTGTTGGAAAATTATATTGTCTTGACCACTTTTCAGAACATTTGTAATACAATCACATACAAGATAATTATTCAGATTAATTCTTGATTGTCATATATATATATATATATATATATATATATATATATATATATATATATATATATATATATATACATATATATATATATATATATATATATATATATATATATATATATATATATATATTTATATATATATATATATATATATATATATATATGTATGTATATATATATATATATATATATATATATATATATATATATATATATATATATATATATTTATATATATATATATATATATATATATATATATATATATATATATATATATATATAATGTCCAATTACAAAAAGATAGGGACTGATTTATGTTAATTTGGATAAAAAAAAGTTTAAGCAGTAAAATATATATATTCAATTGCATTGAAAATATGACTGGAGCATGGAAGGTGACAAACAAATAATTCCAAGGACCAATTAAAAGTTTAAATAAATGGTGATTAATATATTCTAATCTAGATAAGACAAAATGAATAAAATACACATCTTAATTTCCATGGAAAATAAGATTAAAATATGGTAGGTGACATAGATAAAGACATTCAAAGCAAATTGTTGATGGACTAAAACTAAATTTTCTTGAGATTTTCTTATATGTATTCTATAAATTTAACAGGTTAAACATACAAATGACGTCAAAAGCTAATTTTACCTTAAAATACATTAAAATATGGCCTTAAATTTAATAATGAAATGGTTAATTTAATTACAGGAATTGGGATTTATCAACAAAATGAGTCAAACTTCAACAGTTTAAACATAGAAATTTGGTCATATGTCCATTTTAACATAAAATAGATCAAAATCTGTAAATAAAATCAAACAGTTGTCAGAATATTTTTATTCTATAAAATGTTTTATGAAAATTACTTTATAACTATAAAAAGATAACGCGTTCAACATAGAAATGAAATCATATGCCCATTTAAACATTAAATAAATAATAATCTGACATCGAATGTGAATATAAACATTCAGTCAACATATTATAATTTAGTTTATACAGCGATTTACCATCGACAATTAGGACCCTCCAGCCATGTTTTGGGTAAAAGAAAACATTTGCGTCTTGTAAAATTGAATGCTTTACTTCCCTGGACGAAATGAAAACTTTGTTTAGGAGAGAAAGTTCTTGAAATCACCTTTGCAAATGGCTTTATTTTTCTTTTTTCTTATTATTCTTTGCTCTAAAGTACAATTAGGGTGTTTGAAGTTCTTTATTTCAAAGGATTCGAATGTCTTTCCCTTACTTTGGTTCCATGGCCAACATTTTATTTTTTTTTACTTTTCTGGTTATCAATGTTTTTTTCATAAAGATATATTTTTTTTATATTCTTATTCAAAACTACATTAGTTTATTTATTCAATTCATATATGGTTTTGAATTTGTTTATTATTTGCTATTAATCACAAATGGTTAATTGATTTTTCAACTTTAGACATTTGAGTTCAATAAGTTTAAGTTGGGAATATATCGATGTCAACTAAAGTAAACTGATTCATAAAGTTATTATCTAATAATGGGTTCAACAGGTTTACTACTACTACTACTACTACTACTACTACTACTACTACTACTGCGGCTTTTGCTGCTGCTACTACTACTATTACTAATACTACTACTACTACTGCTATTATAAAATTATGGGCAGTAATAATAATAATAATAATAATAATAATAATAATAATAATAATAATAATAAGGATATTACTATTATTATCTAAATAATGATAATAATAAAGTGATAACACTATTATTATTATTATTATTATTATTATTATTATTATTATTATTATTATTATTATTATAATCCCCCTCCGAAAATATCAGATCATTAACCTAAAACATAATAAAAAATGTAACTTTCAGTTAAATGTTACCAAGGAATTAATTCGTAGTCAGGAAAAACAGCTGGCAATTAGCTTCTATAATTACCTCCAAATAACCAAGGGATAGCCAGGGTGGGGAGAGAGTTAGAAGGTCATTAAGACCAAATGTTGGCAGCGACTATCAGAGGAAATTATCTTAGGGACTTGGGAAAATGACAGCAGAGTTAATATGGAAGATATTGGCAGAAATTAGAAATTACATACATATGAATAGTTTTAATTATATTGGTAAAAAATGAAGTCATATGAAGTGCTATGGTTTATGGAGGTAAAAAGGATTTTTATTTTTTATTTTTTATTTTTTTTTGATTGAAGAGAATATTGGTGGTGAGAAAAATACTACACACACACAAAGATTCAACTCTTCCCTACACTCCTCCGTTCTTAGTTACAACAAGCTATTTTGGGTAATTCATTAGCGATTATTGTTATCCATGTAGTTGCATGCCAGCGTGATATGGGATACACACACACACACACATATATATATATATATATATATACATATATATATATATATATATATATATATATATATATATATATATATATATTTATATATATATATATATATATATATATATATATATATATATATATAAATATATATATATATATATATATATATATATATATATATATATATATATATATATATTTATATATATATATATATATATATATATATATATATATAAATATATATATATATATATATATATATATATATATATTTATATATATATATATATATATATATATATATATATATATATAAATATATATATATATATATATATATATATATATATATATATATATATATATATATATATAAACTATATACACACGCAATAGGCAACTTGCTATTTATTTCACATGCGAGATGATGATGATTATTATTATTATTATTACTATTAATATCATTGTTTTTATTATTATTATTATTATTATTATCATTATTATTATTATTATCATTATTATTATTATTATTATTATTATTATTATTATTGTTATTATTATTATTATTAAGGATGTATCCCAACTATGAATAAAATAAAAAAAAGATTAACTGAATAAAAAATACACAAACAATGAACCCCAAATCAATAAAGAAAGTTATAAAATAAACAAACATAAGAAACAAACTTCTGATCATCTCCCAACGTCTCAACTTCCTGAACCAAGAAACTTTTTCTCTTTTATTGAAAGTCGAGTGAAAAGGAGCATGTCGATTGTGGTGTACTCCCAAAAGAGAAAGAAAAGAAGAATTAGAACAGAGATTTTAGCCTTTGGGCTTCTATAGTAAATGGTCAGACGCCTGGTGGAAAAGTGAGTCTTTTGTTTACTGATGTGGAGTCATAATATCCACTCCAGGATGGATGGCACTCTTCTTAAGGGTTCCTCTCTCTCACTCATTCCAGTTGGGACTTTCCTAAAAGAGGAGTTTGGACGGGTTTTCTACAGTTTAGGATTTTGGAATTTATTTGGGATTATGTTTCTTTTATGTTGTTTCTTTATTGAAGTGTTATGTTGAGTATTTTATTTA
>NC_090758.1:40366796-40367859 GCF_036898095.1 Palaemon carinicauda
AAAGACTTTCTTAGTCCGAAGAAATTGCAGTAACGCCTCTCGCCTCTCGCGGAATTTTGGGCGCAAATAATAACAGCTCCCGGGAAATAGACGATCCAGAATATCACCGATATATTAGATCTTAGAGGACCATAAGTTTTCTGAATTTTTCTTGGGGCTCTGCGAAGCAAGTGGTGTTATCTGAATGTTTGTTTTATTTAATAAAGAGAATAATATTACTTTTCATTCGATCTGACGTCTTTTTTGTGCGTATAATATTATTTTGTAATGAAAGTGTTATTAGGACTATATTTTCTATTATAAAAGGATTTTAATACCACAGTTATAGTGCAGTATTTAACCCGGTGAGTGAAAAATAATTGTTTGGTAATCTCAGTGTTGTGAGATGTATGAGGATATAGGAGAATATGTAAAGAATAGGCCGGACTATTCGGGGTGTATGTATGTGTGTGTGTGTGTGTGTGTGTGTGTGTGTGTGTGTGTGTAAGCAAAGAGAATATTAACCAGAACCAGAGAGAAGGATCCAATGTAGTACTGTCTGCCAAGTCAAACAACCCCAGTATGCCTTGTCTTGGCTTAGAAAGGGTACAATTATAACCAAATAATGATCTTTTTAAGAATAAAAGGCTGATTAGCTGTAATATCATCAGATAATTGAACAGGAGCAAGATTGGATCTCTCTCTCTCTCTCTCTCTCTCTCTCTCTCTCTCTCTCTCTCTCTCATTCTCTCTCATTTTTTCAACAGAGTTCGGTTAATTAATATAGAGAGATAAGTAAAAATACATTCATCAGATAGACGAATCCACCTCTCTCTCTCTCTCTCTCTCTCTCTCTCTCTCTCTCTCTCTCTCTCTCTCTCTCTCTCTCTCTCTCTCATTTTTTCAACGGGGTTCGGTTAATTAATATAGACGGATAAGTGGAAATACATTCATCAAATAAACGAAACCACCTCCCTCCCTCTCTCTCTCTCTCTCTCTCTCTCTCTCCTCTCTCTCTCTCTCTCTCTCTCTCTCTCTCTCTCTTATTTTTTCAACAGGGTTCGGATAATTAATATAGACGGAT
>NC_090758.1:40385859-40388359 GCF_036898095.1 Palaemon carinicauda
TATTAACCGTAACCAGAAAAAAATGATCCAATGTAGTACTGTCTGCCCAGTCAAAGGACCCCAGTATGACTTGTCTTGGCATAGAATGGGTACAATTATAACTAAGTGATAATATTTTAGGAATTAGAGACTGATTGGCTTAAATATCCTCTGATGGTTGAAAAGGAGTAAGATTGGGACTCTCTCTCTCTCTCTCTCTCTCTCTCTCTCTCTCTCTCTCTCTCTCTCTCTCTCTCTCTCCTAAGCAAAGGAGAAATGACTGCCATAAAGAAAATGAAACGCAGAGATGACAAAGTCACACAATACAGGGAAATACCAAATAATGATATATCACGAGGATCTTCCAGTACAATAGATGCTCAATCTCTTGGAGATGAACTGTGTCTGGAGGGAGATAAATCATCTCTACAGATGACAACAGAAATATTCTTCTTCCCAAACAACTCGGGAGAACCGACTCAGGGAAGAACAATGCACGAAGTAGGCGATGAAGATATGTCACTTTTAATTGAGTCTCTCTCTCTTTCTCTCTCTCTCTCTCTCTCTCTCTCTCTCTCTCTCTCTCTCTCTCTCTCTCTCTCTTTTGAGGGAGTCGGTTCGAGGTGTCTTTGGCGAGCTCTGAAGAGCTCTGATGACTAACAAATTTTTAGGATTTAGTAATAAATTATTTATTAAGCTAGTTTTACTGAATATATTAAAAAAGGTGATGAAGATAGAGCTATTATAAAATAAAAATTTAACTTTGTTATATATTTTCCAGATTTTTATATATGTCATAAATACATTATTTCACTAAAGCGATTTTTTCCAAATCAAAGTGGGAAAAATTATAATTAAAGGCAATCATACCCCCAAATCATTTACATTTCTTCAGAATATATATATATATATATATATATATATATATATATATAGAATGTATATATATATATATATATATATATATATATATATATATAATATATATATATATATATATATATATATATATATATATATGTATATATATATATATATATATATATATATATATTATATATATACACGGTATATATCTATATGTGTATATATGGATATATATAAATATATATATATATATATATATATATATATATATATATATATATATTTATATATATATATATATATATATATATATATATATATATATATATATATATATATATACACGGTATATATCTACATATATATATATATATATATATATATATATATATATATATATATATATATATATATATATATATATATAAATATATATATATATATATATATATATATATATATATATATATATATATATATATATATATATATATATATATATATATATATATATATATATATATCTATATATATATATAAATATACTCATACAACAACAACGAAAGCACCTTATACTAGACTACTGTAAAACATAGGTCTTAAACCTATTCATATCTGGAGTTTGGCCAGTTTACGTCAACACGTAGACCATTGCAGATTGGTGACGGTGGGACACTTAAATCTGATTGGTCACGTCAACCCAATCTAGTATGGAATACTCTGACTAGTACGGCTTTACAGACCAAGATGCTCCGCAAACCCTTTCATCACTTTAAGGTATCCCCTCTGAAATGTGGTATTACTACATACATACATACATACATATACCAAAGGCACTTCCCCCAATTTTGGGGGGTAGCCGACATCAACAATGAAACAAAACAAAAGGGGGACCTCTACTCTCTACGTTCCTCCAGCCTAACCAGGGACTCAGCCAAGTTCATCTGGTACTGCTAGGGTGCCACAGCCCAAACTCCCACATTATCCACCACAGATGAAGCTTCATAATGCTGAATCCCCTACTGCTGCTACCTCCGCGGTCATCTAAGGCACCGGAGGAAGCAGCAGGGCGTCACAATCGCTCGCCATTCATTCCTATTTCTAGCACGCTCTCTTGCCTCTCTCACATCTATCCTCCTATCAACCAGAGCTTTCTTCACACCATCCATCCACCTTAACCTTGGCCTTCCTCTTGTACTTCTCCCATCAACTCTTGCATTCATCACCTTCTTCAGCAGACAGCCATTTTCCATTCTCTCAACATGGCCAAACCACCTCAACACATTCATATCCACTCTAGCCGCTAACTCATTTCTTACACCCGTTCTCACCCTATCTACTCGAGATACACCAGCCATACTCCTTAGACACTTCATCTCAAACACATTCAATTTCTGTCTCTCCATCACTTTTATTCCCCACAACTCCGATCCATACATCACATTTGGTACAATCACTTTCTCATATAGAACTCTCTTTACATTCATGCCCAAACCTCTATTTTTTACTACTCCCTTAACTGCCCCCAACACTTTGCAACCTTCATTCACTCTCTGACGTACATCTGCTTCCACTCCACCATTTGCTGCAACAACAGACCCCAAGTACTTGAACTGATCCACCTCCTCAAGTAACTCTCCATTCAACATGACAT
>NC_090758.1:40395859-40398359 GCF_036898095.1 Palaemon carinicauda
ATATATATATATATATATATATATATATATATATATATATATATATATGTATTAATATGTATATATACATACACACACACACACACACACACATACAAATACCATAAAATGGTGGAAGGGTTTACGTATCACCATGTTCAGCTAGGCCGTACTAGTCATGGCCACCTATAATAGGTTGGTTTGCCGTGACCAATCAGTCAAAAGTCTCCTACAATCACAATTCTGCACTGACCAACAATGGTGATGGAAATGGCCAAACCCCAGACATGAATATGGACAAGTCTTCGGCCTTCGTCTTATTACTCTCTCTCTCTCTCTCTCTCTCTCTCTCTCTCTCTCTCTCTCTCTCTCTCTCTCTCTCTCTCTCTCTCTCTCTCTCTCTCTCTCAATTAAAACCCTATTGTCAGTGTATTTTCTTTCGAAATGTTAACTGCCCTCCAACGACTTAAAACACCAGACGTCTTAAAGAGTTCCAGAATAACCGAATTAAAATAATCCTTTACACATAAAACATCAATACTTCGTCTTAGTCTTCAACGAATGAATTGAGAAATGAATAATATTTAAATGATATTAAAACAGAAGAAGCATCTTCCATTATTTCAGCAATCCTAATTTTTCTTGTTTTTCTTAACTTAAGAAGATCATTTTATAAAATAACTTTTTCGTATATATATATATATATATATATATATATATATATATATATATATATATATATATATATATATATATATATATAAAACCGTGTCTAGTATACTGCAAAACAAAAGGTCTTACTCCTGTCAAACCACTGCCGTATGATTACGGTCTTTCTATTCATTGTCTATCATTCTCATTATAATTCTTTTTTCCTACATATTGTTAGAATATCCTCTACTTCAATTGCCTCTCATATTCAAACAGAACGAAAGGAAACATAGTATATATTCTATATTGGAATTATCTCTCTCTCTCTCTCTCTCTCTCTCTCTCTCTCTCTCTCTCTCTCTCTCTCTCTCTCTCTCTCTCTCAATTAAGACAAAATTGTCTTGATCTTCCCTCACAAAATTTCAAAGACGAAAAACACCAAATTTCTTCATGTTTCGGACTAATGAAATTATGACTTGCTTTTATTCATGAAACATGAATATTCCATGAAAGTCTCCCAAGAATGACTGGAAAAATTAATAATTTAATCTCTGAAATCATGTTCATAAATTATTTTAAACGGAAGTGGTTTTTTAGTCTTATGATTTCATTATTCTTGGTCCTTCTAGCTTCATAAAATTCAGATTTATATTTTTTTTTTTTGCTTCCATGATAAGAAAATATTATCAACCTATTTTTTTCATATTATTTATGATTTTATGTTCTCTCTCTTTGATCCCTAAGTTTAAGAAATATCTCACGAATAATTTTTCATACATATGATTAACACAATTTCTTCTCTATATATGATGAAATTCCTTTTCTATATAATTTCATTTATATTCTCTAAACAATCAAAAAGCAAAAAAAATATTTTTTTTTATATATCTAACTAATTTTCTTTATTTTACTAATAATCTTGGGGTATAAATTGCTAATACTTCTCTGTTAGACAGGTTAGTATAAGTCTTGTCTTGTAAATCGTAAATTAATAGGTTTCATATCAACACCTTTATTGTTACCCATCTATAGTTTATTAATTATTTCTTTACTCACCTTTTCCTCTTGGGCTGCTCTCCCTCATGAAACCTTTAGACCTATTGCATTATGCTTTTTCAACCAGGCTTGTGGACTGAAATGAATATGAGTAAAACTAACATAATGTTTAATGGAAATGAAGAGAGACAACAAATAAGAGTTATGGATAAGAAGCCTCTAGAGATTGTTAATTGATATACATTCTTAGGAAGTTAGTAAAAGTTTCCCTAGGACATGATTCCGAAAATAGACGATGGATAATCATAGGATGGAAAGGATTTGGTAAACAAAATAAGATTAGGAGTTGTAAAATGCCCCTTTCTCTAAAAAGAAACGTATTTAATCAGATGGTTCTTCATGACTTATGCGCAAGAAATTAGAGACTTACTAAAGCCTTGAGTTAGTTGTAACTCAAAGAGCTAAGGAAAGAAAAATCATTGCAATAACATTAAGAGACTAAAGAAGAGTAACTTGGATGCGAGAGTAGACTAAAGTAAAGGATATTCTAATACTTAAGAAAATGAAATAGATATGGGCAGGGCATATGATGAGAATGACTTATAATAGAAGGACATTAGGAATAACAGAATAAGTCCACTAAGATTGCCAAGGAAGCATGGGGGAAGAGATAAGACATCTCCTGCTTCTGTACTAATCAATATCTATATCTCTCCAAACCTATGATGGTAAGATGACAACAGTCCCAACTACTTGCAGTTGCAGTCCTTGAACCCCATTTGCTAGATCCGAGTACTTTTCTTAACTACCCTGCTTCTCTCCTTGCATATGCAGCTCTGATGGCCTATCCAGTGGTCGTCTTCCTCCAGGGAGA
>NC_090758.1:40403359-40410859 GCF_036898095.1 Palaemon carinicauda
CCCTTCCTTATATGCACTCTTTCGGTTGCCGGGCTTGGAGGTTGTGTACACTCTTATCCCGGCATCCATTCTATTTTTCTTCTAAGTGCTGTACCTGTCCCAGCTGCCGGCCTATGAGGCCGGCAGCCTGGCAGGTGTAGTCCTCTGGTTCTTTTGCTGCCGGCTGGCATCGGTCTTGTACCTTTGCCGGCCGGCTTATGTCAGCCCTTGTCTGCCGGTCACCAAGAGTGTGGCCGGCAGCTGGGTACTACCTTGTGTAGTTGCTAGCTGGCAGCCATTGCCGGCCAACACTGGCTGTTACCGGCCGGCAGTTGCTGCCGACCGGCACAGGCATTTGAACCAGAGTGCTGCCGCCCTATAGCTGTTAAGTAGTATACTTTAAAGCTAGTTGTGGTGTGTGCCGGCCGGCAAAGGCAGGCCGGCACACATCCCCCTATACTGTACTAGTATTCTTCTGTATAGCATATACAGTAAGAGGAAAACTATAGTAAGGGTTTTGGTACAGCACTGTGTCTTCTAACACTATTGTGTTTTCTTGCACGCCCCTTTGCTGTTGCCCTCAGATAGGAAGCTGAGTTCTTCCCTGTCTATTATCCAGGATTTTAAAATCATTGCTTAGGTGTGAGCTCCACCTGTTTCCTCTGGAAACCTTGCATTGGTTACTCCAGAAGAGATAAACCATTTTTGATTTTATTATCTGGAAGGCTGCAACAATGGGTTGTGAGGGAAACACAAGTGTGTGTCTTTCCTTTATGAATTGTTATGCTATACTATGCATATCCAGTGATACATAGTTCACTTGATACTCATGGAAATTTCTTCTCTTTACAGGAGGACCTTCCGAAGTGCAGAAATGTTTTCTGCAATGTCCGCAGCAAGAACCTCTGCGGACATGAGTGTTGTAGGAGACATGCAGCATGCGCTGTCTCCAAGGATGATCTCCAGTATTGGGACCCTCAGGTATGTACTGTATGCACTAACCTGATTACTGAGGCTTTTGATTCCCCTAGAACGGCGGAATCAAGGGATATAGCAAGGGAAAAGCTTCGTACTTGGGTAAGGGGCTTCAAGAAGAACACCTCTGGCCCTTATCTTCCAAGTGAGAAGATGAGGGCGTATCTTTTTCCCCAGGCATCAGCTGATGCAGTGATTCCCCAGCCTCAAGAGGAGATCCCTCAAGATCAAGTCCAGGTGGACGTGGAAGTCGCAGTTGCGATGCAAGACATCCAATTAGATGACAGGATATCTGACCTGGACGAACGTTTGGAACAAGACCTCCTGGCAGAAGGTCAGGATGAAGTTCAAACCCCGGATGTCGTAGAGGATGAGGTCGACGAGGTGTCGGCTATTCCGGTTCAGATTCCGGATCCTATCCCCTCAACATCGGCCGGTCTCCCAGTAGAACTGGGACAGGCCCTCTCTTCGATTGTTGGAATGATCCAACAAATGCAGAAGGAGAATCAGGAGAAGGCGGCTGCTATGGAATTGCGTATGCAGTCCCTGGCAGAATCACGTGGACCCCGGAAAGGGCTCAATGTGAAAGACCTTCCCGTATGCTCAGATGCTAACCCCTGGAGGTATGCTGAGCACATGCCAATGACGACTGGAAAGATCGTCATCTCGGATAAGCTGGGTTCAGTTCCACTAGAGGAGGTGGAATTTTGGCCCAGCAAGGCATCATATCCGGACTGCTATGTCCGGCTGAGAAAAGAACCAACTTCAAGGGAGGAGACAGAGCCGAAGGAGGTCATAATTATGGACCACGCTAAGGCTCAAGCCCTACTTTCATCCTCGATGAAAGAGAGGGGCTTCTCTAACTCGAAGGTAGCTGCATTGAACAAGAAGCTCCCTTCTTTTGTGTCCTCTCCTGCTAGAGCCTTCCCCTTTTTACAGAAAGGGTTTGCGGCTGTCCTAAAGGCAGTCGAGGCCGGCAAGCCTTGCCCCTCCCTGGAGGAGTGTAAACCCTTGTCGCTGGCCCTGCCTATGGACCACAAAGACTGGAAGGATGTCCATCTGACATTCTCAGTGGGAAAGTTGGAGGCTGATATTGCCGGACGGCAATTCGGCGAGGACCTCCCCAAGCTGTCCGACTCTCTTTTACGAAGAGAGTTCGAGACAAAAGAAAGACTGACTGCCTCAATGTCTCATCAGACTACTCTTGAGACGATGGCAAGTGACCCCAAGGTCCATGAAATTTTCATGGTAGTGGCTAAGTCTCATCTAGCCACAGTGACGAAAGACCTTTATAGCTTCGTCAGGGCAAGGAGAGCTTGCAGGGAGTTCGTGTTCACCGGGGCCTCGGTGAGACACGAGCCAAGGAAGTTAATCTCCTCCAACATTTGGGGAAAAGACCTTTTCCCTACCGATGTGGTCAAAGAGGTTGTTGATAAGGCCGCCGTGGAGAATAGAAACCTTCTCCAGAAGTGGGGCCTGGCTATCAAAAGAAAATCTTCCCCGGATGAGGGTCCTCAACCAAAGAGGAAGAATATGAGGACTAGGCTACCGTCTCGGTCAGCCAAGCCTTTTAGACAGCAACAACAACTGCAATTGCCATTGCCTCCAGTGCCCCAGATGGTGGCACAAACCCCGACTACTTTTCAGTGGGTACCCCAGGCTGTGCCAGGTCAGTCATCCACATTCACCCCAATGTTCGAAGGACAGTCTTCTTCCTTTCGCGCAAAACCTAGAGGAGCAGCCAGAGGCTCGTCTAGGCGCCCCTTAAGGGGAAGGGGATTCAGAGGTGGTCGTGGTCAGGGAGGCAAGACCTCAGGACGGCAGTCCAAATGAAACGATACCGGTAGGAGGGAGACTGATGAAATTTTGGGATCGCTGGACCTTCGATCCCTGGGCCCAAAGCCTACTCAAGAATGGACTGGGCAAGAGCTGGTACAGCACTCCACCCCCGTGCCTTCGGTTTTTCCAACACTCCACCCCCGTTCTGGAGGAGTACGTTCAAGAATTGTTGGAGAAAAAGGTGATCTGAAAGGTGAAGTCCATCAAATTCCAAGGGAGGCTGTTTTGTGTTCCCAAGTGAATAGTGAATTGCAAATTCAAGATGCTAACACTGCAACACATAAGGACCTTACTGCCCAAGAGGGCATACTCAGTCTCTATAGACTTGTCAGACGCCTACTGGCACATTCCAATCAGCCGTCGACTCTCCCCCTACCTAGGGTTCAGGCTACAACGGAGACTATACGCCTTCAGAGCCATGTCATTCGGGCTAAACATAGCCCCAAGGATTTTCACGAAGCTTGCGAGCGCAGCTCTCAAACAATTACGCCTAAAGGGAATTCAGGTAGTAGCCTACCTGGACGACTGGCTGGTGTGGGCAGCATCCGAGACCGAATGCTTGCAAGCTTCCAGTCAGGTGATCCAGTTCCTAGAGTACCTAGGCTTCAAGATCAACAGAAAAAAGTCTCGACTTTCTCCATCCCAAAGGTTCCAGTGGCTGGGAATCCACTGGGACCTTTTGTCACACAGTTTCTCCATCCCGACGAAGAAAAGGAAGGAGATAGCGGGCTCTGTCAAGAGACTTCTAGATTCTGAAAGGATATCAAGACGCGAACAGGAGAGGGTACTAGGCTCTCTCCAGTTTGCTTCAGTGACAGACCCAGTGCTAAGAGCACAGCTAAAAGATGCAACCGGAGTTTGGAGAAGGTATGCATCAAACGCGCGAAGAGATCTGAGAAGACCAGTGCCGCCTCGGCTACGTACTCTTCTCAGGCCTTGGTCCCAAGCCAGACATCTAAAGAAGGAGGTCACTCTCATCGGAAAAAAGTCCAGGGGACTTGGTCCAAGCTATTCAGGACCTTTCATATAAACTTTCTAGAAGCTATGGCAGTGCTCCTTACCTTAAAGAAAGTCTCCCCGCGTCACTCGATCCACATAAGATTGGTGATGGACAGCGAGGTGGTTGTGAGATGCTTGAATCGACAAGGGTCGAGGTCACCACCTCTCAACCAAGAGATGTTAGCCATTTTCCGATTGGCGGAAAAGAAGAAGTGGTACCTGTCGGCAGTTCACCTTCAAGGAGTCCGCAATGTGACAGCGGACGCTCTATCCAGGTTCACACCGATAGAGTCGGAATGGTCCTTAGACGCAGGATCATTCTCCTTCATTCTGAATCAAGTCCCAGAACTGCAGATAGACCTCTTTGCGACGAAAGACAACAAGAAGTTGCCACTGTACGTGTCCCCGTACGAGGACCCCTTAGCGGAAGCAGTGGACGCGATGTCCCTCGACTGGAACAGATGGTCCAGGATTTATCTGTTCCCTCCTCACAACCTTCTGTTGAGGGTCCTCAACAAACTGAGATCCTTCAAGGGGGTAGCGGCAATAGTGGCCCACAAGTGGCCGAACAGTATGTGGTTCCCCTTGGCGTTGGAACTACAGATGAAGTTTGTGCCGCTACCACATCCAGTTCTGACCCAGCGGGTCCAGAAGTCGACTGTCTGCGCTTCATTACAGAAAACCCGGACCCTGCAGTTCATGATTTTCTCGCCCTTGCGGTGAGAAAGCGTTTCGGGATTTCGAAAGCCAGCATAGACTTCCTAGAAGAATATAAGTGCAAATCGACTAGAAGGCAATATGAGTCATCTTGGAGAAAATGGGTGGCCTTTGTAAAGGCAAAGAATCCGCAGGAGATCTCAACAGACTTCTGCTTATCTTTCTTCATCCACCTCCATGGCCAAGGGTTGGCAGCTAACACGATTTCAGTGTGTAAATCTACTTTGATGAGACCCATTTTATTTGCCTTCCAGATCGACCTAGGTAACGAGATCTTCAATAAAGTTCCGAAAGCCTGCGCTAGGCTCAGACCTTCAGCACCTCCAAAGCCCATCTCATGGTCTTTAGACAAAGTTCTTCATTTCGCCTCCCTGTTGAGCAATGAAGAATGTGCGTTAAAGGATTTGACGCAAAAAGTTATTTTTCTATTTGCACTCGCGTCCGGGGCCAGGGTTAGTGAGATTGTAGCCCTCTCGAGAGAGGCAGGTCGTGTTCAGTTCCGGGATGGGGGGGATCTGAACCTGTTTCCGGATCCTACGTTTCTCGCCAAGAATGAGTTACCCACCAACAGGTGGGGTCCCTGGAGAATCTGCCCTCTGAAAGAAGATGCATCTCTATGTCCAGTAGAATGCCTAAAGGTCTATCTTCGTAGAACTTCAGACTTCAAGGGTGGTCAACTATTCAGGGGAGAAACATCAGGCTCAAATTTATCTCTGAATCAACTCAGAGTAAAAATCACATATTTTATTCGCAGAGCGGATCCTGACAGTACACCCGCAGGTCACGATCCGAGGAAAGTTGCCTCATCCCTAAATTTCTTTAATTGTATGGATTTTGAACATCTCCGTTCATACACGGGCTGGAAGTCTTCCAGGGTGTTCTTTCACCACTATGCGAAGCAAGTAGAGGAACTTAAGAGATCTGTGGTAGCAGTGGGTCGTGTAGTTAACCCTACTGTTTAACTCTGCGAGGAACAGTGGTCTTAATTGGGACGATTAAGTCCAGGGTGAGTGTGTAGATACATACTGTACTACAAACTAAAGGAGGGCACCAAGTGCCTACATAGACTGTTCCTTCTTTCAAAGGTGAACCTAGCATAAGTACAGACATGTGTGCCGAGCGTTTCTAACGCTAATGTGATTGATTTATAATACAGACTTTATGACTTGATACCTCGGTATCTTATTAAGTGGCGTTTAATGGTTTTTCTTTCAGATAAACAAGTTCTGTTTACTATCATACTTATGCTTAAAGTTTTGGGTTATCCTCTTTTATATATATATATATATATATATATATATATATATATATATATATATATATATATATATATATATATATATATATATATATATATATATATATTTGTTGTTAACCTGTCTGTTTATTGTCTGTCAATAAACTTGTTCTTGAGAACCTTGCGTCTCTTTCACCTGTGTCAATTTATTGGTATAATTGAGCATTTAATTCTATGTATCTTATCTGGGATAATTCTGATAGAATTGTTCTGTTATGCAAGCTATGTTGCATTGGTTTATGTAAGTCCCCTAATGGGAGGACTCCGTCCCATAAAGGGACGAGGGCGGTTTTATTAGTTTCTTCCTATGCGGATATAAACCTTTGTCCAATACAAGTATTGTGCGGATTACTGGTCAATATATATTGACGCAGTGGTTCTATACAAACTATGCTTTACTTAATATAGGGCGAGACCACTATATTAGCTTGCCTGGTATTCAAACATAGGTATATGTACTCTTCGAGACTTTTCCAGAGTCTAGTAGGACTCTTCCCTGTAGGGGGCAGGAAGCTCTAACATAGTTTATAGTTAGTTGAAAAGATGTATAACGGTAACATCTTAGGTCTCTAGGTCTAGTCGACCGGGAAAAAATTACCTCCGGGGAGTACGGCACGTTCTGGGAATCCACAGATACAGTAATGCTCTGGTACACTTCCATCAGGACGACATGGCTTGAGCCCAAAAAACGGATTTTGAGCGAAGCGAAAAATCTATTTTTGGGTGAGATGGCCATGTCGTCCTGATGGACCTTGCCTTTCTAAGAAAGGGCTGTAGGACCCCTCCCTACATACAGTATCTGTAGCACCTCGTGTACGCTACAAGGAATACAGGTGGCGCCAGGATTGGCGCCAGGCACGCATACGAATCGGAGGATAGGGAAGCCTTGGGAGAGGCTCCCCTTTTTCTTTCCCGAATTCGCATCTCGCCAATCACCTCCTACGAGACGAAATCTCTGTCCAGGATGTAGATTGCCATGTGGCGTGTCTAGAATACGTCCTCTGATATGTCGCGATATCCCTTTCACGAGGGATACTCGCTCCAGGAGTTAGAATTCTTGTACCTTAAGGTAAATTCTCTGGGAATATCGCCGTAGTTGTAATATACCCTAGGAAGCTACCCTATAGGAACTTCCATATGGACGACATGGCCATCTCACCCAAAAATAGATTTTTCGCTTCGCTCAAAATCCGTTATATATATATATATATATATATATATATATATATATATATATATATATATATATATATATATATATATATATATATATATATATATATATATATATATATATATATATATATATATATATATCCAAAATCATATAAAGTAACAGCCCCTCTAAACTAGTATGACCATAAAATCCTTCCTACCATAACATCTTTGGGCCAACCCTTCTCCCTTGGTCATCAGGAGCAGGTCTTTTCAAGCGAGCAATCCTGATGTCAGGATCTGCACTCAGTCCCTGGGCTTCAGCCCGGGACCCATCTGGACACGCCTTCGATGTAGCCACCCAGCTGGACTGCCCTGTTCCAAACGACCTCTTTCGCCAGTATGAAAATCTTCTCCAGTGTCTGAGGAAGAGGCCTCTGCACGACATATTGCAGGTGATTAAGTTGGAGATGTATTGAGAATGAGTCTTTGATTACTAGTGTTAGTGACCCGTCAAAAATCACAGGTTAGCATTTAGA
>NC_090758.1:40415859-40418359 GCF_036898095.1 Palaemon carinicauda
GAGGATATGTGAGAGAAGGAAGTTGAGAGTTAATGTGGGTGAGAGTAAGGTTATGAGATGTACGAGAAGGGAAGGTGTTGCGAGGTTGAATGTCAAATCGAATGGAGAGTTACTTGAGGCGATGGATCAGTTCAAGTACTTGGGGTCTGTTGTTGCAGCAAATGGTTGAGTGGAATAGAGGGTTAGGCATGAATGTAAAAAGAGTTTTGTATGGGAAAGTGATTGTACCAACTGTGATGTATGTATCGGAGTTGTGGGGAATGAAAGTGACGGGTAGACAGAAATTGAATGAGTTTGAGATGAAGTGTCTGAGAAGTATGACTGGTGTATCTCGAGTAGATAGGGTTAGGAACAAAGTAGTGAGGGTGAGAACGGGTGTAGAAAATGATTTAACAGCTAGAGTCGATATGAATGTTTTGAGGTGGTATGGCCATGTTGAGAGAATGGAAAATGGCTGTCTGCTAAAGAAGGTGATGAATGCAAGAGTTGATGGGAGAAGTACAAGAGGAAGGTCAAGATTTGGGTGGATGGATGGAGTAAAGAAAGCTCTGGGTGATATGAGGATAGATGTGAGAGGCATGAGAGCGTGCTAGATATAGGAATGAATGGTGAGCGATTGTGACGCAGTTCATGTAGGCCCTGCTGCTTCCTCTGGTCGCCTTGGATGACAGTGGAGGTAGCAGCAGTAGGGGATTCAGCTTTATGAAGCTTCATCTGTGCTGGATAACGGGGTAGGGTGGGCTGTGGCACCCTAGCAGTACCAGCCGAACTTGGTTGACTTCTTCGTCAGGCTGGGAGGAGCATAGAGAGGAGGGGTCCCTTTTTTTCATTCATTTGATGTCGGCTACCACCCAAAATTAGTGGAAGTGCCTTGGTATATGGATATGGATATATATATATATATATATATATATATATATATATATATATATATATATATATATATATATATATATATATATATATATAAAATACTGTATATTTTATATCATTGATACCATAAATCAATCAATTATACTTAGGGTATCAATTCAAAACTCTATGTTCATATTACAGACATCCAAAAGACACAGTCTCCAAAGCTAAGATGTCCAAGAGTGCAAAAGACATAACTTCTGAAGATCAGATATGGGCCAAATATGATCCAGTCTATCAGAGATACTTTCAAATAGGTGAGGTTCCTATTTTTGTGGGGCTGTATTTACTCACAGATATAATGATACAATAATATTTAATATTTTCTAGATATATAACCTTAAGTCAGGAAAATACACTTATTCATATTTTTAGAGTAATCTTATTTCTTCATGATAACTTACATGTTAATTAATAATCCCTTTCTTCACTATATAGGAAATTTTATGTTCTAGATGTTAACATTCTCTCTCTCTCTCTCTCTCTCTCTCTCTCTCTCTCTCTCTCTCTCTCTCTCTCTCTCTCTCTCTCTCTCTCTCTCTCTCTCTCTCTCTCTCTTTATTAACCCAACTCCTATGAATATCATTAACCTAAACTAGTAAAACATAACTTCTTTAATGCACTTCACAAAACTATAGAACTTTAGTAAAATACTAATATTTAACTGGTGATTAATCTAATAAACTAAATGATAGTACATCTAAAATTATATGATATAATTCTAATCATCAATATAAATATGATATGTAGGTTTTCTCGAAACTTGCTTTAGGTAAATTTTAGTGTTGGGATTCTATTTGTAATAGCTTATGAAGCTGTGACATCCAAAACCTATTCATTGATAAATTAATAAAAATATTTATTCATAACATCAAAAGTCAAAACCATATATCTTATATCTAAGGAATATATCTTCTATAGATATTGTATCCTCGTTTTCACATAATTACTTTTAGTTACCTATATGTCTATTCATTCCAGGAACACAGAACTCTGTACGTGACCATTATCGTGCTGGAAAAGTAGCCTTGTGGTCATGGCTACTACCTGGTCTCGAACGAGTGGGTACTCGGTACGGCCCAGATAAAAACTTTCACAGATTAACAACTGATCTCCAGTTTGGTTTATACTCTGAATCAAGAGGTCATTATAACTTAACTGAAGGCTTTCTATCTAGCCCAATCACTCCGACCTTCACTGGCCCAACAAATACTCCACATAACTTGACAATTGTAGCCAAGGCTAACCAGAATCAAGTTAGTGAATCAGCTAATTTGGATATGCTGAGTCAAATGGGGAAGGATTTCCCCTACACGACTGCACTGAGCGTGACAGTGGCCATTGCCTGCTCTTTGCTAATCCTAAATATACTGGTTCTTACTACCGTTTATTATCGACATAAGGCCAACCGCCAGAGCCTCGCCAAAGGCTCACAGGACGTGAATAGCGAGAGAGGGAATGACGTCCAGTTGCACTCCTCAAGGGACAATTGTAAGACAATATATGGCCCAAGGCATTATGGAACCCTGAGGCCTTCTATCACAATGCGTAGCAACCTGGCCACAGCCTTTGAAGAGGAGTCGCA
>NC_090758.1:40425859-40433359 GCF_036898095.1 Palaemon carinicauda
ACTCTTATCCCGGCATCCATTCTATTTTTCTTTTAAGTGCTGTACCTGTCCCGGCTGCCGGCCTATGAGGCCGGCAGCCGGGCAGGTGTAGTCCTCTGGTTCTTTTGCTGCCGGCTGGCATCGGTCTTGTACCTTTGCCGGCCGGCTTATGTCAGCCCTTGTCTGCCGGTCACCAAGAGTGTGGCCGGCAGCTGGGTACTACCTTGTGTAGTTGCTAGCCGGCAGCCATCGCCGGCCAACACTGGCTGTTACCGGCCGGCAGTTGCTGCCGACCGGCACAGGCATTTGAACCAGAGTGCTGCCGCCCTATAGCTGTTAAGTAGTATACTTTAAAGCTAGTTGTGGTGTGTGCCGGCCGGCAAAGGCAGGCCGGCACACATCCCCCTAATGGTAAGGGTTTTGGTACAGCACTGTGTCTTCTAACACTATTGTTTTTTCTTGCACATCCCTTTGCTGTTGCCCTACAGATAGGAAGCTGAGTTCTTCCCTGTATATTATCCAGGATTTTAAAATCATTGCTTAGGTGTGAGCTCCACCTGTTTCCTCTGGAAACCTTGCATTGGTTACTCTAGAAGAGATAAACCATTTTGATTTTATTATCTGGAAGGCTGCAACAATGGGTTGTGAGGGAAACACAAGGGTGTGTCTTTCCTTTCTGAATTGTTATGCTATACTATGCATATCCAGTGATACATAGTTCACTTGATACTCATGGAAATTTCTTCTCTTTACAGAAGGACACTCCGAAGTGGGGAAGTGCTTTCTGCAGTGTCAGCAGGAAGAACCTCTGCGGACATGAGTTTTGTAGGAGACACGCAGCATACGCTGTCTCCAAGGATGATCTCCGGTATTGGGACCCTCAGGTATGTACTGTGTGCACTAACCTGATTACTGAGACATTTAAATAGCTAGGAAGAAGCTTCGTACCTGGGTAAGGGGCTTCCAAAAGAACACTTCTGGCCCTTATCTTCCAAGTGAGAAGATGAGGGCGTATCTTTTCCCTAAGGCATCAGCTGATGCAGTGATTCCCCAGCCTCAAGAGGAGATCCCCTAAGTTCAGATCCAGGTGGATGCTGAAGTCGCGGTCGCGATGCAAGACATCCAGTAGATGACAGGATGTCTGATGTGGACGGGTGTCAGGAGGAAGACCTCCTGGCAGAAGCCCAGGATGAAGTTCAAGCCCTCTATATCGGCCGGTCTCCCAGTAGAGCTGGGACAGGCCCTCTCTTCTATTGTTGGAATGATCCAACAAATGCAGAAGGAGAATCAGGAGAAGGCGGCTGCAATGGAACTGCGAATGCAGTGCCTTGCAGAATCACATGGGCCCCAGAAAAAGCTCAATGTGAAAGACCTTCCCTTGTGCTCAGATGCTAACCCATGGAGGTATGCTGAGCACATGCCGATGACGACTGGAAAGATCGTCATCTCGGATAAGCTGGGCTCAGTTCCCCTGGAGGTGGAATTCTGGCCCAGCAAGGCATCATATCCGGACTGTTATGTCCGGCTGAGGAAGGAACCAGCTTCAAAGGAGGAGACAGAGCCGAAGGAGGTCATAGTGATGGACCATGCTAAGACTCAAGCTCTACTTTCATCCTCGATGAAAGAGAGGGGCTTCTCTAACTCAAAGGTAGCCGCATTGAATAGGAAGCTCCCTTCCTTTGTGTCCTCGCCTACTAGAGCCTTCCCCTTTTTACAGAAAGGGTTTCTGGCTGTACTAAAAGCAATCGAGGCCAGCAAGTCTTGCCCCTCCCTAGAGGAGTGTAAACCCTTGTCGCTGGCCCTGCCTATGGACCACAAAGACTGGAAGGACGTCCATCTTACGTTCTCAGTGGGAAAGTTGGAGGCTGATATTGCCGGACGTCAGTTCGGCAAGGACCTCCCTAAGCTGTCTGACTTTCTTTTGCGAAGTGAGTTCGATACAAAAGAAAGACTGACTGCCTCAATGTCTCTTCAGACTACTCTCGAGACGATGGCAAGTGACCCCAAGGTCCATGAAATGTTCATGGTAGTGGCCAAGCCTCATCTGGCCACAGTGACGAAGGACCTTTATGGCTTCGTCAAGGCAAGGAGAGCTTGTAGGGAGTTCGTGTTTACCTCGGCTACGGTGAGGCACGAGCCAAAGAAACCAATCTCCTCCAACATTTGGGGAAAAGACCTTTTCCCTACCGAATTGGTCAAAGAAGTTGTTTATAAGGCCGCCTTGGAGAATAGAAACCTTCTCCAGAAGTGGGGCCTGGCTATCAAAAGAAAGTCTTCCCCGGATGAGGGTCCTCAACCAAAGAGGAAGACTATGAGGACTAGGCTACCGTCTCAGCCAGCCAAGCCTCTTAGACAGCAACAGCAACTGCAATTGCCATTGCCCCCAGTGCCCCAGATCGTGGCACAAACCCCGACCACTTTTCAGTGGGTACCCCAGGCCGTGTCGACACAGTCCACGGCATTCACCCCAGCGTTCGAAGGGCAGTCTACTTCCTTTCGAGCAAAGCCTAGAGGAGCAGCCAGAGGCTCGTCTAGATGCCCCTCAAGGGGAAGGGGATTCAGGGGTGGTCGTGGTCAGGAAGGCAAGACCTCAGGACGGCAGTCCAAGTGAGGTGATACCGGTAGGAGGGAGACTTCTGAAATTTCGGGATCGGTGGACCTTCGATCCCTGGGCCCACAGCCTACTCAAGAATGGACTGGGCAAGAGCTGGTACAGCACTCCACCCCCGTGCCTTCGGTTTTTCCAACACTCCACCCCCGTTATGGAGGAGTACGTTCAAGAACTGTTGGAGAAAAAAGGTGATCCGAAGGGTGAAGCCCATCAATTTCTAAGGGAGGCTGTTTTGTGTTCCCAAGAAAGACTCGGAAAAGCTCAGAGTCATTCTGGACTTGTCGCCACTCAACAAGTTCATAGTGAATTGCAAATTCAAAATGCTAACACTGCAACACATAAGGACCTTACTGCCCGAGAGGGCATATTCCGTCTCTATAGACTTGTTAGACACCTATTGGCACATTCCAATTAGCCATCGACTCTCCCCCTACCTAGGTTCAGGCTAAAACGAAGACTATACGCCTTCGGAGCCATGCCATTCGGGCTAAACATAGCCCCAAGGATTTTTACGAAGCTTGCGAGCGTAGCTCTCAAACAATTTCGCCTAAAGGGAATACAGGTAGTAGCCTACCTGGACGACTGGTTGGTGTGGGCAGCATCCGAGACAGAATGCTTGCGAGCTTCCAGTCAAGTGATCCAGTTCCTAGAGTACCTAGGCTTCAAGATCAACAGAAAAAGTCTCGACTTTCTCCATCTCAAAAGTTCCAGTGGCTGGGAATCCACTGCGACCTTTTGTCACACCGTTTCTCCACCCCGGCGAAGAAAAGGAAGGAGATAGCGGGTTCTGTCAAGAGACTTCAAGATTCCGAAAGGATATCAAGACACGAGCAGGAGAGAGTACTGCGCTCTCTCCAGTTTGCTTCGGTGACAGACCCAGTGCTAAGAGCACAGCTAAAGGATGCAATCGGAGTTTGGAGAAGTTATGCATCAAACGCGTGAAGAGATCTGAGAAGACCAGCCGCTTCGGCTAAGTACTCTTCTCAGGCCTTGGTCCCAAGCCAGACATCTAAAGAAGTCGGCTCTTCTTCAGCCACCTCCCCCGTCGGTGACGATTCACTCAGACGCCTCGAAGGAGGGATGGGGAGGTCACTCTCATCGGAAAAAAGTCCAGGGGACTTGGTCCAGGCTATTCAAGACCTTTCACATAAAACTTTCTAGAAGCTAGGGCAGTGTTCCTTACCTTAAAGAAAGTCTCCCCGCGTCACTCGATCCACATAAGGTGGTGATAGACAGCGAGGTAGTTGTGAGATACTTGAATCGACAAGGATCGAGGTCACCACCTCTCAACCAGGTGATGTTGGCCGTCTTCCGATTGGCGGAAAAGAAGAAGTGGTACCTGTCGGCAGTTCACCTTCAAGGAGTCCGCAATGTGACAGCGGACGCTCTATCCAGGTTCACACCGATAGAGTCGGAATGGTCCTTAGACGCAGGATCATTCTCCTTCATTCTGAATCAGTCCCAGAACTGCAGATAGACCTCTTTGCGACGAAAGACAACAAGAAGTTGCCCCTCTACGTGCCCCGTACGAGGACCCCTTAGCGGAAGCAGTGGACGCAATGTCCCTCGACTGGAACAGATGGTCCAAGATTTATCTGTTCCCTCCTCACAACCTTCTGTTGAGGGTCCTCAACAAACTGAGATCCTTCAAAGGGTAGCGGCAATAGTGGCCCACAAGTGGCCGAACAGCGTGTGGTTCCTCCTGGCATTGGAACTGTAGCTGAAGTTTGTACCACTACCAGATCCAGTTCTGACCCAGCGAGTCCAGAAGTCAACTGTCTGCGCTTCATTACAGAAAACCCGGACCCTGCAGCTCATGATTTTCTCTCCCTAGCGGTGAGAAAGCGTTTCGGGATTTCGAAAGCCAGTATAGACTTCCTTGAGGAATATAAGTGCAAATCTACTAGAAGGCAATATGAGTCATCTTGGAGAAAATGGTTGGCCTTTTGTCAAGGCGAAGATTCCGCAGGAGATCTTGACAGACTTCTGCTTATCTTTCTTCTCCACCTCCATGGTCAAGGGTTGGCAGCGAACACGATTTCAGCGTGTAAGTCTGCTTTGACAAGACCCATTCTATATGCCTTCCAGGTCGACCTAGGTAACGAGATCTTTAATAAAGTCCCGAAAGCCTGTGCTAGGCTCAGACCTTCAGCACCTCCAAAGCCCATTTCATGGTCTTTAGACAAGTTCTTCATTTCGCTTCTCTGTTGAGCAATGAAGAGTGTGCGTTAAAGGATTTGACACAAAAAGTTATTTTCCTATTTTGCACTTGCGTCCGGGGCCAGGGTTAGTGAGACTGTAGCCTCTCGAGAGAGGCAGGTCGTGTTCAGTTCCTGGATGGGGGAGAACTGAACCTGTTTCCGGATCCTACGTTTCTCGCCAAGAATGAGTTACCCACCAATAGGTGGGGTCCCTGGAGAATCTGCCCTCTGAAAGAAGATGCATCTCTATGTCCAGTAGAATGCCTAAACGTCTATCTTCATAGAACTTCAGACTTCAAGGGTGGTCAACTATTCAGGGGAGAAACATCAGGCTCAAATTTATCTCTGAATCAACTCAGAGCGAAAATCACATATTTTATTCGCAGAGTGGATCCTGACAATACACCCGCAGGTCATGATCCGAGGAAAGTTGCCTCATTCTTAAATATCTTTAATTGTATGGATTTTGAACATCTCCGTTCATACACTGGCTGGAAGTCTTCCAGAGTGTTCTTTCGCCACTATGCGAAGCAAGTAGAGGAACTAAAAGAGATCTGTGGTAGCAGTGGGTCGCGGTGTTAACCCTACTGTTTAACTCTGCGAGGAACAGTGGTCTTAATTGGGACAATTAATTCCAGGGTGAGTGTGTAGTTACATACTGTACTACAAACTAAGTGAGGGCACTGTGTTGCCCATCCAGACTGTTCCATTTCCGAAGGTGAACCTAGCATAAGTGCAGACATGTGTGCCGAGCGTTTCTAACGCTAATGTCATTGATTTGTAATACAGGCTTTTATGACTTTGATACCTCGGTATCTTAAAAGTGGCATCTAATGTTTTTTCTTTCAGACAAACAAGCTCTGTTTACTATCATACTTATGCTTAAAGTTTTGGGTTATCCTCTTCTTATGTATATATATATATATAATTGTGGTTAACCTGTCTATTTATTGCCTGTCAATAATCTGGTTCTTGAGAACCTTGCGTCTCCTTCACCTGTGTCAATTTATTGGTATAATTGAGCATTCATTCTATGTACCTTATCTGGGATAATTCTAATAGAATTGATCCTTTATGCAAGCTATGTTGCATTGGTTTTCCTCCTATGCGGATATAAAACCTTTGTCCAATACAAGTATTGGTCGATATTTCATATTGACGCAGTGGTTCTTTACAAACTATGCTTTACTTAATATAGGGCGAGACCACTATATTACCTTGCCTGGTATTCATACATAGATATATGTACTCTTCGAGACTTTTCCAGAGTCTAGTAGGACTCTTCCCTGTAGGGGGCAGGAAGCTCTAACATAGTTTATAGTTAGTTGAAAAGATGTATAACGGTAACATCTTAGTTCTCTAGGTCTAGTCGACCGGGAAAAAATTACCTCCGGGGAGTACGGCACGTTCTGAGAATCCACAGATACAGTAATGCTCTGGTACACTTCCATCAGGACGACATGGCTTGAGCCCAAAAATCGGATTTTGAGCGAAGCGAAAAATCTATTTTTGGGTGAGATGGCCATGTCGTCCTGATGGACCCGCCCTTGCCTTTCTAAGAAAGGGCTGTAGGACCCCTCCCTACATACAGTATCTGTAGCACCTCGTGTACGCTACAAGGAATACAGATGGCGCCAGGATTGGCGCCAGGCACGCATACGAATCGGGGGATAGGGAAGCCTTGGGAGCGGCTCCCCTTTTTCTTTCCCGAATTCGTATCTCGCCAATCACCTCCTACGAGACGAAATCTCTGTCCAGGATGTAGATTGCCATGTGACGTGTCTAGAATACGTCCTCTGATATGTCGCGATATCCCTTTCACTAGGGATACTCGCTCCAGGAGTTAGAATTCTGGTACCTTAAGGTAAATTCTCTGGGAATATCGCCGTAGTTGTAATATACCCTAGGAAGCTACCCTATAGGAACTTCCATAAGGACGACATGGCCATCTCACCCAAAAATAGATTTTTCGCTTCGCTCAAAATCCGTTATATATATATATATATATATATATATATATATATATATATATATATATATATATATATATATATATTTATATATATATATATATATATATATATATATATATATATATATATATATATATATATATATATATATGTGTGTGTGTGTGTGTGTGTGCATATATATATATATATATATATATATATATATATATATATATATATATATATATATATATATATATATATATATATATATATATATATATATATGTGTGTGTGTGTGTGTGTGTGTGTGTGTGCATATATATATATATATATATATATATATATATATATATATATATATATATATATATAAATATATATATATATATATATATATATATATATATATATATATATATATATATATATATATATATAATTGTTCATATGAAATAAACAGAAATTAACATAAGATTAACAATCTTTTTAAAAATGGATAAAATTTTGATATTAGAAAATCAATGAAAAACATGGAAGAGGGTCTTATCTTTGGAAGCCAGAGACATAGGACGACTATAAAAACTCACATTAAAGAATCATTCTTACTAAAAGTACCTTTATATAAATGGACGACTGGACTAAGTACGACCTCAAGAGACCAATTGTTTCTGGAACAAAGTACTTCCAGGCCCTGGAAATATCTACAAAAATTTGCATAGAAATTGTGATTCTTAGTGGTTAGAGAGAGCAAGAC
>NC_090758.1:40438359-40440054 GCF_036898095.1 Palaemon carinicauda
TGATTGAATTTTTAAATGTATTTGTTTGTATCAATCATTACTTGTTGATATGCTGCAGGGAAATATCCAACAAGACTAGATCATCAATAAAATATTTAGGTTCCACAGCAAACTTTCGTAAAGAACAGTCCTGCAAAACAAACGCTGCCAGATGTCTCCACATAACAGAAAAGGAAACAAACATGAAACGTTAAAAGCTTTGCCGGATCAGATATGTACAAAAACGTGTTGGAAAAAGACAGGTGAATATAGAAGTCTTTGAAGGTAGTCAAGAATACAGAAAAAAACATTTGTTGTGGGTGAGTTGCTTCAGAAAAGGAAAAATGCTTGGTTTTTATTCCTTCTGTTGATGTAAAAATAGGATATTTTACATACTTCCTATTTGTCTATATATCTATCTATCATATAATCGCTGTTAAATAAATATTCTGTTACAAACGATAATGATGTGATCTCTCTCACATATCATTAATTTATTAATTCTATAATAGTCTAACTAACTATATATACTGTATATATGTATATATATATATATATATATATATATATATATATATATATATATATATATATATATATATATATATATATATATATAAATATATATATATATATATATATATATATATATATATATATATATATATATTATATATATATATGTATATACACATAAAAATATATATATATATATATATATATATATATATATATATGTATATGTACATATAAATGTATATATATATATATATATATATATATATATATATATATATATATATATATATATATATATATATATATTTCAAATAAGCCATATAATATTAATACATTAAAGTCTGGATTCTCTTAACGACCTCGGGATCAGAGCCCAAGGCGGAACCGCCCAAAAACTATGATATCGGACCGGCGGGGATTTGAACCCTCGTCCAGGATATCTGTATGGACGAGGGTTCAAATCCCCGCCGGTCCGATATCATAGTCTTTGGGCGGTTCTGCCTTGGGCTCTGATCCCGAGGTTGTTAAGAGAATCCAGACTTTAATGTATTAATATATATGGCTTATTTGAAATATGAAAAAACACGTTTAAATGTGCAAAAAATTATCATATAAATATATATATATATATATATATATATATTATATATATATATATATATATATATATATATATATGTATTATATATATATATATATATATATATATATATATATATATATATATATATACTGTATATATACGTATATATATATATATATATATATATATATATATATATATATATATATATATATATATATGTGTGTGTGTGTGTGTGTGTGTGTGTGTGTGTGTTTGTGTGTGTATATATACAATTAGGTATATAAAATTGTTGAAAAAGTGAATTAACAGTTTTATCCAATATATTATTATTATTATTATTATTATAAATATTATTATTATTATTATTATTATTATTATTATTATTATTATTATTATTATTGTTATTATTATTATTAATATAATTATTATTATTATTATTATTATAATTATTATTATTATTATTATTATTATTCAGAAGAACATTTATCATTAAATATACCTTCGCTTTCAGAGCCACATAACAGTTAATATCTTCAAAGAAAAGGAATAATTTTAATATAAAACTCTAATGTAAATTAGTCTTTTTTGCATAATAAAACATTGGACGAAGA
>NC_090758.1:40445554-40463054 GCF_036898095.1 Palaemon carinicauda
ACGACGCAACCCACTGCCACCACAGAACCTCTTAGTTGCTGCACTTGCTTCGCATAGTGACGAAAGAACACTCTGGAAGACTTCCAGCCAGTGTACGAACGAAGATGTCCAAAATCCCTACAACTAAAGAAGTTTAAGGATGAACAGTCAGGATCCGCTCTGCGAATAAGATATGTGATTTTCGCCCTGAGTTGTTTCAGTAATAAATTTTGAGCCTGACGTTTCTCCCCTGGCCAGATGGCCATCCTTGAAGTCTGAAGTTCTACGAAGATAGACCTTTAGGCATTCTACTGGACATAGAGATGCATCTTCTTTCAGAGGGCAGATTCTTCAGGGACCCCACCTGATGGTGGGTAACTCGGTCTTGGTGAGAAACGTAGGATCCGGAAATAGGTCCAGTTCACCCATCCAGGAACTGAACATGACCTTCCTCTCTCGAGAGGGGTATGATCTCACTAACCCTGGCCCCGGACGCGAGTGCAAAAAGGAGGATAACTTATGGGTCAAATCCTTTAATGCACACTCCTTATTGTTCAACAGCGAAGCAACATGAAGAACTTTTCTAAAGACCATGAATTGGGCTTTGGAGGTGCTAAAGGTCTGAGCCTAGCGCAGGCTTTCGGAACTTTTATAAAGATCTCGTTAGCGAGGTCGACCTGGAAGGCATATAGAATGGGTCTTGTCAAAGCAGGCCTACATGATAAAATCATGTTAGTTACCGATCCAAAACCATGGAGATGGATGAAGAAAGACAAGCAGAAGTCCGTCGTGATCTCCTGCGGACTCTTCGTCTGACAAGGGCTACCCATTCTCTCCAAGATGACTCATATTGCCTTATAAAAGGTTTGCACTTATAATCCTCTAGGAAGTCCATGCTGGCTTTCGAAATCCCGAAACACTTTCTTACTTGTTAAAGAAATCATGAGCTGCTGGGTCCGGGTTTTCTGTGATGAAGCGCAGACAATTGACTTCTGGACTCACTGGGTCAGAACTGGATCTGGTAGCGGTCGAAACTCCAATCGTAGTTCCAATGCCAGAGGGAACCCCACACTGTTCGGCCACTTGTGGGCCACTACTGCCGCTACTCCCTTAAATGATCTCAGTTTGTTGAGGACCCTCAACAGAAGGTTGTAAGGGGGAACAGATAAATCCTGAACCATCTGTTCCAGTTGAGGGACATCGCGTCCACTGCTTCCGCCAAGGGGTCCTCGTACGGGGACACATACAGGGGCAACTTCTTGTTGTCTTTCGTCGCAAAGAGGTCTAGCCGCAGTTCTGGGACTTGACTCATAATGAAGGAGAATGGTCCTGCGTCTAGGAACCATTCCGACTCTATCGGTGTGAACCTGGATAGAGCGTCCGCTGTCACATTGCGGACTCCTTAAAGGTGAACTGCTGACAGGTACCATTTCTTCTTCCCTAAAATCGGAAGATGGCCAACATCACCTGGTTGAGAGGTGGCGACCCTGATCCTTGTCGATTCAAGCATCTCACAACTCCCCCGCTGTCCAGCACCAACCTAATGTGGATTGAGCGATGCGGGGAGACTTTCTTTAAGGAAAGAAGGACTGTCATAGTCTCTCGAAAATGACTGTGAGAGGTCTTGAATAGACTGGACCAAGATCCTTGGGCCTTTTTCTGATGAGAGTGAACTCCCCATCCCTCCTTCGAGGCGTCTGAGTGACTCGTCACCGACGGGGGAGGTGGAAGAAGAAGAACCGACTTCCTAAGGAGTCTGGCTTGGGACCAAGGCCTGAGAAGAGTATTTCGACGAAGCGGAACTGGTCTTCTCAGATCTCTTCGCGCATCTGATGCATAACTACTCCAATCTCCGGTTGCATCCTTTAGCTGTGCTCTTAGCACCGGGTCTGTCACCGAAGTAAACTGGAGAGACCCCAGTACACTCTCCAGTTCGCATCTGATATCCATACGGAATCTAGAAGTCTCTTGACAGAACCAGCTATCTCCTTTCTTTTCTCCGCCATGACGGAGAAAACGGTGTGACATTAGGTCCCCGTGGATTCACACCCACCGGAACTTAGAGATGGAGGAAGTTGAGACTTTTCCTGTTGATCTTGAAGCCTAGATAATCTAGGAAATGGATCACATACAGGGAAGCTTGCAAGCATTCTGTCCTGGGTGCTGCCCACACCAGCCAAAAATCCAGGTAGGCTACTACCTGAATTCCCTTTAGGCGTAATTGACTGAGAACTACGTTCGCAAGCATCGTGAAAATCCTTGGGGCTATTTTAAGCCCGAGAGGCATGGCTTTGAAGACGTATAGTCTTCGTTGTAGCCTTAACCTTAGGTAGGAGGGGAATCGACAATAGATTGGAACGTGCCGATAGGCGTCTGACAAAACTATGGAGGCAGTAAATGCCCTCTTGGGCAGTAAGGTCCTTATGTGTTGTATTGTTAGCATCTTGAACCTGTAGTTCGCTATGAACTTGTTAAGTGGCGACAAGTCCAGAATGACTCCGAGTTTTCCGAGTCTTTCTTGGGAACACAAAAACAGCCTCCCTTGGAATTAGATGGACTTTACCCTTCGGATCACTTTTCCTCTAACAGTTCATGAATGAACTCCTCCAGAACGGGGGTGGAGTATCGGAAAAACACCGAGGGTATGGGGATGGAGTGCTGTACCAGCTCCAGCCCAGTCCCTTCTTGAGTAGGCTGTGGACCCAGGGATCGAAGGTCCACCGATCCCAAAAGCGTTGGAGACTCCCTTCTACCAATATCATCTCGCTCGGACTGTTGTCCTGAGGTCTTGCCTCTCTGACCGCGACCACCCATGAAACCCCTTCTCCTTGAGGGGCGCCTAGGCGAAATTCTGGCTGCTCCTCTAGGCTTGTTCGACAGGCAGTTGACTGACCTTCGAACGATGGGTTGAATGCCGGAGACTGTGTCGACACGAATTGGGGAACCCACTGAAGTGTGGTCGGGGTTTTTGCCACCATCTGGGGCACTGAGGGCATCAGCAAATGCCGTTGCTGCTGATGTCTACTTGACTTAGCTGGCCGAGAAAGTATCCTAATCCTTTTAGTCTTCCCCCAAGGTTGGGGACCCCATCCGGGGAAGAATTTCTCTTGGTAGACAGGACCCACTCCTAGAGAAGATTTCTATCGTCCGTGGCGGCCCTATCAGCCTTTTTGACCGACTCACTAGGGAAAAGATCTTGTCCCAACTGTTGGAGGAGATTAGTTTCCTTGACTCGTGCCTCATCGTAGCCCGGGCGAACACGAATTCCCTACAGGTTCTCTTCGCCCTGACGGAGCTGTAGAGATCCTTCGTCACAGTGGCCAGATGAGTCTTGATCACAACCATGAACGTTTCATGGACCTTGGGATCACTTGTCATCGTCTCAAACGTGGACTGAAGAAACAAAGAGGCAGCCAGTCTTTCTTTTGTCTAGAGTTCTCTCCGCAAAAGAAAGCCAAACAGCTTAGGGATGATCTCGCCGAACCGGCGTCCGGCGAAATCCGCCTCCCACATCTGGACTGAGAAGGTAAGATGGACGTCCTTCCAGTCCTTGTTTTGCTTACTAAATCTTCCTTTCTAAAGGCCAGCAACAAGGGTTTACACTCCACCAGGGAGGGGAAAGGCTTGCCAGCCTCGACTGTTTTCAAAACCGCCGCAAACCCTTTCAGCGAAAAAGGGGGAAGGCTGTGGCAGGAGAGGACACAAAGGAAGGGAGCCTCTTACTCAAATACGGCTACCTTTGAGTTCATGAAGCCCCTCTCTTTCATCGAAGAAGAAAGCAAGGCATGAGCCTAGCATGGTCTATCACTACGACCTCCTTCGGCTCTGTCTCTTCCTTTGAAGCTGGTACCTCCTTCCACCGGACCTAGCAGTCCGGATGTGCCCCTGCAGTTACAATGCAGCTGCCTTCCCATTCTTCTCCCTCTGCCTTTGTTGGATCAAGCCAACAATGGAGGGAGGGCCTGCTCTACTGCGAGAGCAGATGATGTTGAGGGAGCAGGTTCAAGGACCTGAACCGGAGCAGCCGACCTCTCTCGGCCTCTTCCGCTACCTTGTCCGGAGCTCGAACTTCATCCTGGCCTTCTGCCAGGAGGTCTTCCTCCAGACGTTCGGACACGTCTGGCATCCTGTCGTCCAACTGGATGCTAAGCAAGGCGACCGTGACTTCAGCATCCACGGGATCTGAATTAAGGGGACCTCCTCTTGAGGTTGGGGAATCACTGTAACAGTTGATGCCCTAGGAAAAGAAAGCCCTCATCTTCTCAATTGGAAGATAAGGTCCAGAGGTAATCTTCTGAAAGCCCCTCACCCAGGTACGAAGCTTTTCCCTAGCTATATCCCTTGAATCCACCGTTGTAGGGGAGACGAAAACGGATTTTGAGCGAAGCGAAAAGAAAAAGCCTCAATAGATAGGTTAGTGCATATGAAACATACCTGGGGAACCCAATACCGGAGAACATCCGTGGAGACAGCGCATGCCACACGCCTCTTTCAGAACCATGTCCGCAGAAGCCCTACTGCGGACGTTGCAGAAATACATCCGAACTACGGATGGTCCTCCTGTAAAGAGAAGAAATTTCCATGAGTATCAAGTGAACTACGTATCACTGGATATGCACAGTAGCATAACAAAACGGAAAGGAAAGGAAAGACACATCCTTGTATTTCCCGCACACCCAATTGTTGTAGCCTTCCAAATCATAAAATCGTATAGTTAATCTATGCCAGATTAACCAATGGAAAATTTCCAAAGGAAGAAGGTGTAGCCCCCCCTAAGGAATGATTTTAAAATACCGGATAGTAGACAAGAAAGAACTCACTTTCTTATCTGTAAGGCCAACAACAACGGGTCGTGCAAGACCATAAAGACACATACTTGTGAATCCCCCACAATCACCTGTGGAAGCCCACCAGCCATTAAAATCAAATGGTTAATCTTTGCTAGAATAACCAAAGATCATATTTCCCGAGGGAAATTAGGTGTAGCTCACACCTAAGGTAAGATTTTACCATTCTGGCTAAAGATGAAAAGAGTTCTCTTTTCATCCCTGTAAGGCAACACCAAGTGATTGCACAAGGCAACACAAGTAAGTTAGAAAAGACAGTGTTGTAACCTACTATATCATGTTCTCCCCTGGTAGAAGACACTAAACAGGGAAGAACTGATACAGTACATGAGGGTGGTGTGCCGGCCGGCTCTTGCCGGTCAGCACCCCCACCCCCTTTTCCAAAGGTAGGTCTCAAGTATGCAACTTAGGATCACCCAGACGGGGGAGAACTCCAGTTCCTATGCCTGAACCGGTCGGTAGTGGTTGCCGGTCCATAGCTACCCGGTTGGCACCCAGCTGCCGGCCATCACTCTTAGTGGCCGGCCAACCGAGTGATGTAGCAGGCCGGCCCGGCAGCGGTGAGTAACCCTGCCGGCTGGCATCCACCCCAGGTAGCGCCCGGCTGCCGGCCGCCACTCAAAGCGGCCGGCAGGTGAGCAAGGAGACCGGCCAGCAAAGGCATAAGACCACCGCCGACCGATAGCAAGAGAACTAGGGAACACCCCCCTACCGACGGTCGGCCACTAGGCCGGCAGACGGCAAGGACAACACAAGAGAAGACAACAGAATGGGTGCCGGGCTAAGAGGCTATGTACCTCCGCGCCCGACACCCGAAAGAGTGCCGAGAGGAAGGGGAGACACTAAGTCAAGCTTCCTAACCACTGCTTACTGAAACTACAGACGGTAGCGGTTGAGGGACCAAGGAAGGACCGGGCAGCACTCAAAGGATAGGTCCTCTGCCGGTCGGCACACTCTGCCTGCCGACAGGGGACCACGTCAGCTCCCCATCCCAACCTATGCTAGGTACGGATGTGAGACGACTGACACAAAGGAACGGAAAAATAGAAGGGAAGGGCAGAGGGTCCTGTCCAACCTTGCCTTGGTTAAGGATCATTCCAAACTAAGAAAGCTCATCTCAGCCAGAGAGATCCAGGGAGGGAGGCCAGCACTACTGGCTGCCTCCCTAAAACCAAGGCAAGGAAGGAATTGCTATTCCGGAAAGGGAACATATCCCGAACCCGGAACAGCAAAGAGGACAAGTCTGAGGGGTCACCGAGCGAAGGGATCATAATTACCGAAACCTTCCAAGGTGAAACAAGGAGAACAAACCTCCTATGCCCGTGTCAGGCAGCAAGGGAGACCCTGCCCCACGCTAGACCAACACGGACTCAGACTAAAACACTGCTGTACTGTCCCCCTCTGAACCAATTCAGTTGGAGCAGGAAGGTACAGTACTACTCCAGCCTAGTTATATTTGAAAATTAATTCAAACAAACCACTAGAGTTAAGCCTAAGGCTTAAACAGAGGGAAAGGGTTTGCCCCTTCCCCGAAGAGAAGGGAGCAAACGGGGAAACAGATAATATTATAAAGACCTAAGACAACCTAGCCTAGGCACTAAGAGAATCGATTACCTAAATCACCGAAACTCACTCCAATACTATCTTGGAAATTACTCGAAAAGGGCTTGTATGTATAACGTTGCCTAACGCTTTAAGCAATCTAAAATCACACTTGGAAGACTAATATCATGCAGGAAGTACAAGGACCAACAACTAGGCTACGAAGACTAGTGTTGGTCAGCCTAGGCAAATCTTTCGCCAGGCGCACTACTAACGCATCATAACAGAATTCCTAATTAAGCTAAGCAGCTAATTATTAAAGCGCAGGGGGCTGGGAACGTCGCTCTTGCTAACAAATAAATCCTATTCTAGCGAGCGACAGCGTCCATGACACCTCCAGCAGGCAACAGCTCTTGTATCAAAGATAACTCTTTTAAATACTTTAATTTTAAACAAGAGCCTACATTTATACATAAAAGAAATAGTACTCAACTTATCCGAAGCAGAAGAAGTTGGAGAAAGCATAATATGAGAGTAAATCCAAGATTTTGGTAGAAACACAGGAAAAAACACCGAGTTGTAAAGCTACGCAAAATGGAATGCAGATGGCGCCAGAATCGGCGCAGGGCACGCTTACGAAACGGGAGAAGAGAGGGCCTTACGAACGGCTCTCCCCTTTTCGTTCTCGTTTTCGTTTTCTTGCCATTTGACCCCTACGAAGTGTTAACTCTATTCGGGGTATAGATTGCTATGAGGCGTGTCAAGAATACGTCCACTGATATTTACGATATCCCTAAGGTCTTTTTTAGGGATACTCGCTCCAGGAGTTAGAATTCTGGGTACCTTAAGGTAAATTCTCTGGGAATATCGCCGTAGTTGTAATATACCCTAGGAAGCTGCCTTTAAGGAACTTCCATCAGGACGACATGGCTTGAGCCCAAAAATATATATATATATATATATATATTTTTGGGGTCAAGCCATGTCGTCCTGATGGAAGTTCCTATAGGGTAGCTTCCTAGGGTATATTACAACTACGGCGATATTCCCAGAGAATTTACCTTAAGGTACCAGAATTCTAACTCCTGGAGCGAGTATCCATCGTGAAAGGGATATCGCGACATATCAGAGGACGTATTCTAGACACGTCACATGGCACTCTACGACCTGAACAGAGATTTCGTCTCGTAGGAGGTGATTGGCGAGATACGAATCCGGGAAAGAAAAAGGGGAGCCGCTCCCAAGGCTTCCCTATCCCCCGATTCGTATGCGTGCCTGGCGCCAATCCTGGCGCCATCTGTATTCCTTTTTGCGTAGCTTAACAACTCAGTGTTTTTTCCTGTTTTTCTCGCAAATCTTGGATTTATTCGACTTTTCATGGCTTCTTCGTCTTCGTCGGCCTCTGATAAGTTGAGTATAGTGTCTGTTATGTATAAATGTAGGCTCTTGGTAAAATTTTGAGTGATTAATAGGATTAATCTTTGATACAAGAGCCGTAGCCTACCAGAGGCGTCTTGGACGCTGTCGCTCGCTAGGTATAAGTTAGTTAGTCAGAGCGACATTCCTGGTTGTTTTGTTTTAATAAATTTTAGCTATTTAGCATTACATAGGATTTCCTTTCGTGCTTAGTATTATTTGGCGAAGTATTCGCCATTCTGGCCTACGCTAGGCCATGTAGCCTAGTCGTTTGGTCCTAGTACTTCATGCAGGATTATGGTTTTTCCGAGTGTAATTAAAATTTTATTGAAGCTTTAGGCTATATTTTATACATCTTAGACTGTGTGGAATATTTCCAAGATAGTATACGAGTGAGTTTCGGTGAATTAGGTAATCGATTCTCTTGGTGCCTAGGCTAGTTGCTTATGGAGCCTTAGTATACTTTATCATACTCCCCGGTTGCTTTCTTTTCTTCGGAGAAGGTATGCAATCCCTTTCCCTCTGTTTAAGCCTTGGGCTTATCCCTAAGTGGTTTTTTCCGAAATTTATTTTCGATAAAACTATACTAGGGTGTTACTGTACCTTCCTGTTCCTGTAGTATGGTTCAAGAGGGACAGAACAACAGAGTTTTTAGTCTGAGTCTGTGTTGTCTGGCTTGGGGCTGAATCCCCCTCGCTGACCTAACACATACAAAGGGAGCTTAGCTCCCTTAGGTCACTACCGAAGGTTTCTGTAGTATGATTCCTTCTTTTGTGATCTACCAGACTAGTCCTGTTGCTGTTCTCGCGGGAGGATAAGTTCTTCCCTTGGGAGTAGCAACGCCTTCCTTGCTTTGGTGCTCTGGAAGCTGGTAAGTATTGCTGGCCTTTCCCCTTAGATCTCCTTTAGGCTAAGATAAGTTTCTTAGCTGCGGGTGATCTGTCACTAAAGCAAGGTTGGCAGGACCCTCTTGTCCCTTCCCCCTCTTTTTTCATACTGTACTGTACGTCGTTCTACATCTGGACCTAGTATAGGTTAGGATGTGGAATTGACTCAGCCCCTTGCCGGCCGGCAGAGCTGGCCGGCAGGCGTCTTACTGTACTGTAAGTCATTCTACTTCTGGACCTAGTATAGGTTAGGATGTGGAATTGACTCAGCCCCTGGCCGGCCGGCAGAGCTGCTGGCCGGCAAGGGTCTTATGTTTTCGAGTGCTGCCCGGACCTCTCTTGGTCCCTCATCCATGCCTGCCGGCAGAGCCGGACGGCATGGGTCAAGGAAGCCTGAATTAGTTTCTCCCCTTCCTTATATGCACTCTTTCGGTTGCCGGGCTTGGAGGTTGTGTACACTCTTATCCCGGCATCCATTCTATTTTTTTTCTAAGTGCTGTACCTGTAGTCCTCTGGTTCTTTTGCTGCCGGCTGGCATCGGTCTTGTACCTTTGCCTGCCGGCTTATGTCAGCCCTTGTCTGCCGGTCACCAAGAGTGTGGCCGGCAGCTGGGTACTACCTTGTGTAGTTGCTGCCCGGCAGCCATTGCCGGCCAACACTGGCTGTTACCGGCCGGCAGTTGCTGCCGACCGGCACAGGCATTTGAACTAGAGTGCTGCCGCCCTATAGCTGTTAAGTAGTATACTTTAAAGCTAGTTGTGGTGTGTGCCGGCCGGCAAAGGCAGGCCGGCACACATCCCCCTAATGGTAAGGGTTTTGTTACAGCACTGTGTCTTCTAACACTATTGTTTTTTCTTGCACATCCCTTTGCTATTGCCCTACAGATAGGAAGCTGAGTTCTTCCCTGTCTATTATCCAGGATTTTAAAATCATTGCTTAGGTGTGAGCTCCACTTGTTTCCTCTGGAAACCTTGCATTGGTTACTCTAGAAGAGATAAACCATTTTGATTTTATTATCTGGAAGGCTGCAACAATGGGTTGTGAGGGAAACACAAGGGTGTGTCTTTCCTTTCTGAATTGTTATGCTATACTATGCATATCCAGTGATACATAGTTCACTTGATACTCATGGAAATTTCTTCTCTTTACAGAAGGACACTCCGAAGTGGGGAAGTGCTTTCTGCAATGTCAGCAGCAAGAACCTCTGCGGACATGAGTTTTGTAGGAGACACGCAGCATACGCTGTCTCCAAGGATGATCTCCGGTATTGGGACCCTCAGGTATGTACTGTGTGCACTAACCTGATTACTGACACATTTAAATAGCTAGGAAGAAGCTTCGTACCTGGGTAAGGGGCTTCCAAAAGAACACTTCTGGCCCTTATCTTCCAAGTGAGAAGATGAGGGCGTATCCTTCTCTAAGGCATCAGCTGATGCAGTGATTCCCCAGCCTCAAGAGGAGATCCCCTAAGTTCAGATCCAGGTGGATGCTGAAGTCGCGGTCGCGATGCAAGACATCCAGCTAGATGACAGGATGTCTGATGTAGACGGGTGTCAGGAGGAAGACCTCCTGGCAGAAGCCCAGGATGAAGTTCAAGCCCTCTATATCGGCCGGTCTCCCAGTAGAGCTGGGACAGGCCCTCTCTTCTATTGTTGGAATGATCCAACAAAAGCAGAAGGAGAATCAGGAGAAGGCGGCTGCAATGGAACTGCGAATGCAGTGCCTTGCAGAATCACATGGGCCCCAGAAAAAGCTCAATGTGAAAGACCTTCCCTTGTGCTCAGATGCTAACCCATGGAGGTATGCTGAGCACATGCCGATGACGACTGGAAAGATCGTCATCTCGGATAAGCTGGGCTCAGTTCCCCTGGAGGTGGAATTCTGGCCCAGCAAGGCATCATATCCGGACTGTTATGTCCGGCTGAGGAAGGAACCAGCTTCAAAGGAGGAGACAGAGCCGAAGGAGGTCATAGTGATGGACCATGCTAAGGCTCAAGCTCTACTTTCATCCTCGATGAAAGAGAGGGGCTTCTCTAACTCAAAGGTAGCCGCATTGAATAGGAAGCTCCCTTCCTTTGTGTCCTCGCCTACTAGAGCCTTCCCCTTTTTACAGAAAGGGTTTCTGGCTGTACTAAAAGCAATCGAGGCCAGCAAGTCTTGCCCCTCCCTAGAGGAGTGTAAACCCTTGTCGCTGGCCCTGCCTATGGACCACAAAGACTGGAAGGACGTCCATCTTACGTTCTCAGTGGGAAAGTTGGAGGCTGATATTGCCGGACGTCAGTTCGGCAAGGACCTCCCTAAGCTGTCTGACTTTCTTTTGCGAAGTGAGTTCGATACAAAAGAAAGACTGACTGCCTCAATGTCTCTTCAGACTACTCTCGAGACGATGGCAAGTGACCCCAAGGTCCATGAAATGTTCATGGTAGTGACCAAGCCTCATCTGGCCACAGTGACGAAGGACCTTTATGGCTTCGTCAAGGCAAGGAGAGCTTGTAGGGAGTTCGTGTTTACCTCGGCTACGGAGAGCCACGAGCCAAAGAAACTAATCTCCTCCAACATTTGGGGAAAAGACCTTTTCCCTACCGACTTGGTCAAAGAAGTTGTTGATAAGGCCGCCTTGGAGAATAGAAACCTTCTCCAGAAGTGGGGCCTGGCTATCAAAAGAAAGTCTTCCCCGGATGAGGGTCCTCAACCAAAGAGGATGACTATGAGGACTAGGCTACCGTCTCGGCCAGCCAAGCCTCTTAGACAGCAACAGCAACTGCAATTGCCATTGCCCCCAGTGCCCCAGATCGTGGCACAAACCCCGACCACCTTTCAGTGGGTACCCCAGGCCGTGTCGACACAGTCCACGGCATTCACCCCAGCGTTCGAAGGGCAGTCTACTTCCTTTCGAGCAAAGCCTAAGAGAGCAGCCAGAGGCTCGTCTAGACGCCCCTCAAGGGGAAGGGGATTCAGGGGTGGTCGTGGTCAGGAAGGCAAGACCTCAGGACGGCAGTCCAAGTGAGGTGATACCGGTAGGAGGGAGACTTCTGAAATTTCGGGATCGGTGGACCTTCGATCCCTGGGCCCACAGCCTACTCAAGAATGGACTGGGTGGGAGCTGGTACAGCCCTCCACCCCCGTGCCTTCGGTTTTTCCAACACTCCACCCCCGTTATGGAGGAGTACGTTCAAGAACTGTTGGAGAAAAAAGGTGATCCGAAGGGTGAAGCCCATCAATTTCTAAGGGAGGCTGTTTTGTGTTCCCAAGAAAGACTCGGAAAAGCTCAGAGTCATTCTGGACTTGTCGCCACTCAACAAATTCATAGTGAATTGCAAATTCAAAATGCTAACACTGCAACACATAAGTACCTTACTGCCCGAGAGGGCATATTCCGTCTCTATAGACTTGTTAGACGCCTATTGGCACATTCCAATTAGCCATCGACTCTCCCCCTACCTAGGTTCAGGCTACAACGAAGACTATACGCCTTCGGAGCCATGCCATTCGGGCTAAACATAGCCCCAAGGATTTTTACGAAGCTTGCGAGCGTAGCTCTCAAACAATTACGCCTAAAGGGAATTCAGGTAGTAGCCTACCTGGACGACTGGTTGGTGTAGGCAGCATCCGAGACAGAATGCTTGCAAGCTTTCAGTTAAGTGATCCAGTTCCTAGAGTACCTAGGCTTCAAGATCAACAGAAAAAGTCTCGACTTTCTCCATCTCAAAAGTTCCAGTGGCTGGGAATCCACTGGGACCTTTTGTCACACCGTTTCTCCACCCCGGCGAAGAAAAGGAAGGAGATAGCGGGTTCTGTCCAGAGACTTCAAGATTCCGAAAGGATATCAAGACACGAGCAGGAGAGAGTACTGCGCTCTCTCCAGTTTGCTTCGGTGACAGACCCAGTGCTAAGAGCATAGCTAAAGGATGCAATCGGAGTTTGGAGAAGTTATGCATCAAACGCGTGAAGAGATCTGAGAAGACCAGCCGCTTCGGCTAAGTACTCTTCTCAGGCCTTGGTCCTAAGCCAAACATCTAAAGAAGTCGGCTCTTCTTCAGCCACCTCCCCCGTCGGTGACGATTCACTCAGACACCTCGAAGGAGGGATGGGGAGGTCACTCTCATCGGAAAAAAGTCCAGGGGACTTGGTCCAGGCTATTCAAGACCTTTCACATAAATCTTTCTAGAAGCTAGGGCAGTGCTCCTTACCTTAAAGAAAGTCTCCCCGCGTCACTCGATCCACATAAGGTGGTGATAGACAGCGAGGTAGTTGTGAGATACTTGAATCGACAAGGATAGAGGTCACCACCTCTCAACCAGGTGATGTTGGCCGTCTTCGGATTGGCGGAAAAGAAGAAGTGGTACCTGTCGGCAGTTCACCTTCAAGGAGTCCGCAATGTGACACCGGACGCTCTATCCAGGTTCACACCGATAGAGTCGGAATGGTCCTTAGACGCAGGATCATTCTCCTTCATTCTGAATCAGTCCCAGAACTGCAGATAGACCTCTTTGCGACGAAAGACAACAAGAAGTTGCCCCTGTACGTGCCCCGTACGAGGACCCCTTAGCGGAAGCAGTGGACGCAATGTCCCTCGACTGGAACAGATGGTCCAAGATTTATCTGTTCCCTCCTCACAACCTTCTGTTGAGGGTCCTCAACAAACTGAGATCCTTCAAAGGGTAGCGGCAATAGTGGCCCACAAGTGGCCGAACAGCGTGTGGTTCCTCCTGGCATTGGAACTGTAGCTGAAGTTTGTACCACTACCAGATCCAGTTCTGACCCAGCGAGTCCAGAAGTCAACTGTCTGCGCTTCATTACAGAAAACCCGGACCCTGCAGCTCATGATTTTCTCTCCCTAGCGGTGAGAAAGCGTTTCGGGATTTTGAAAGCCAGTATAGACTTCCTTGAGGAATATAAGTGCAAATCTACTAGAAGGCAATATGAGTCATCTTGGAGAAAATGGTTGGCCTTTTGTCAAGGCGAAGATTCCGCAGGAGATCTTGACAGACTTCTGCTTATCTTTCTTCTCCACCTCCATGGTCAAGGGTTGGCAGCGAACACGATTTCAGCGTGTAAGTCTGCTTTGACAAGACCCATTCTATATGCCTTCCAGGTCGACCTAGGTAACGAGATCTTTAATAAAGTCCCGAAAGCCTGTGCTAGGCTCAGACCTTCAGCACCTCCAAAGCCCATTTCATGGTCTTTAGACAAGTTCTTCATTTCGCTTCTCTGTTGAGCAATGAAGAGTGTGCGTTAAAGGATTTGACACAAAAAGTTATTTTCCTATTTTGCACTCGCGTCCGGGGCCAGAGTTAGTGAGACTGTAGCCTCTCGAGAGAGGCAGGTCGTGTTCAGTTCCTGGATGGGGGAGAACTGAACCTGTTTCCGGATCCTACGTTTCTCGCCAAGAATGAGTTACCCACCAATAGGTGGGGTCCCTGGAGAATCTGCCCTCTGAAAGAAGATGCATCTCTATGTCCAGTAGAATGCCTAAAGGTCTATCTTCATAGAACTTCAGACTTCAAGGGTGGTCAACTATTCAGGGGAGAAACATCAGGCTCAAATTTATCTCTGAATCAACTCAGAGCGAAAATCACATATTTTATTCGCAGAGCGGATCCTGACAATACACCCGCAGGTCACGATTCGAGGAAAGTTTCCTCATTCTTAAATTTCTTTAATTGTATGGATTTTGAACATCTCCGTTCATACACTGGCTGGAAGTCTTCCAGAGTGTTCTTTCGCCACTATGCGAAGCAAGTAGAGGAACTAAAAGAGATCTGTGGTAGCAGTGGGTCGCGGTGTTAACCCTACTGTTTAACTCTGCGAGGAACAGTGGTCTTAATTGGGACGATTAATTCCAGGGTGAGTGTGTAGTTACATACTGTACTACAAACTAAGTGAGGGCACTGTGTTGCCCATCCAGACTGTTCCATTTCCGAAGGTGAACCTAGCATAAGTGCAGACATGTGTGCCGAGCGTTTCTAACGCTAATGTCATTGATTTGTAATACAGGCTTTTATGACTTTGATACCTCGGTATCTTAAAAGTGGCATCTAATGTTTTTTCTTTCAGACAAACAAGCTCTGTTTACTATCATACTTATGCTTAAAGTTTTGGGTTATCCTCTTCTTATATATATATATATATATATATAATTGTGGTTAACCTGTCTATTTATTGCCTGTCAATAATCTGGTTCTTGAGAACCTTGCGTCTCCTTCACCTGTGTCAATTTATTGGTATAATTGAGCATTCATTCTATGTACCTTATCTGAGATAATTCTAATAGAATTGTTCCTTTATGCAAGTTATGTTGCATTGGTTTTCCTCCTATGCGGATATAAAACCTTTGTCCAATACAAGTATTGTGCGGAGAACTGGTCGATATTTCATATTGACGCAGTGGTTCTTTACAAACTATGCTTTACTTAATATAGGGCGAGACCACTATATTAGCTTGCCTGGTATTCATACATAGATATATGTACTCTTCGAGACTTTTCCAGAGTCTAGTAGGACTCTTCCCTCTAGGGGGCAGGAAGCTCTAACATAGTTTATAGTTAGTTGAAAAGATGTATAACGGTAACATCTTAGGTCTCTAGGTCTAGTCGACCGGGAAAAAATTACCTCCGGGAAGTACGGCACGTTCTGAGAATCCACAGATACAGTAATGCTCTGGTATACTTCCATCAGGACGACATGGCTTGAGCCCAAAAAACGGATTTTGAGCGAAGCGAAAAATCTATTTTTGGGTGAGATGGCCATGTCATCCTGATGGACCCGCCCTTGCCTTTCTAAGAAAGGGCTGTAGGACCCCTCCCTACATACAGTATCTTTAGCACCTCGTGTACGCTACAAGGAATACAGATGGCGCCAGGATTGGCGCCAGGCACGCATACGAATCGGGGGATAGGGAAGCCTTGGGAGCGGCTCCCCTTTTTCTTTCCCGAATTCGTATCTCGCCAATCACCTCCTACGAGACGAAATCTCTGTCCAGGATGTAGATTGCCATGTGACGTGTCTAGAATACGTCCTCTGATATTTCGCGATATCCCTTTCACGAGGGATACTCGCTCCAGGAGTTAGAATTCTGGTACCTTAAGGTAAATTCTCTGGGAATATCGCCGTAGTTGTAATATACCCTAGGAAGCTACCCTATAGGAACTTCCATCAGGACGACATGGCCATCTCACCCAAAAATAGATTTTTCGCTTCGCTCAAAATCCGTTATATATATATATATATATATATATATATATATATATATATATATATATATATATATATATATATATATATATATATATGTGTGTGTGTGTGTGTGTGTGTGTGTGTGTGCATATATATATATATATATATATATATATATATATATATATATATATATATATATATATATATATATATATATATATATATATATATATATATATATATATATATATATATATATATATATATATATATATATATATAATTGTTCATATGAAATAAACAGAAATTAACATAATATTAACAATCTTTTTAAAAATGGATAAAATTTTGATATTAGAAAATCAATAAAAAACATGGAAGAGGGTCTTATCTTTGGAAGCCAGAGACACAGAACGACTATAAAAACTCACATTAAAGAATCATTCTTACTAAAAGTACCCTTATATAAATGGACGACTGGACTAAGTACGACCTCAAGAGACCAATTGTTTCTGGAACAAAGTACTTCCAGGCCCTGGAAATATCTACAAAAATTTGCATAGAAATTGTGATTCTTAGTGGTTAGAGAGAGCAAGACACGAGGAAATGTTTGAAGAAGTAAAGGAAATTTAAAGAAAAGAAATACTGAAAAAGGGTGATATGATATTGTTGGAAATGTTAGAGAAGATAATAAATGATTTAATGATAGCGGATTAGTTTCGACAGAGAGAGAGAGAGAGAGAGAGAGAGAGAGAGAGAGAGAGAGAGAGAGAGAGAGAGAGAGAGAGAGAGAGAGAGAGAGAAAGAGAGATAAAAAGACATAATTTCCATTTCGTCTTTACAATCTCTGCCATAAAGGAGACTTACATGTTCGCCTCTTCCATATTCCCAGGAGATTTCTGGCCATTAATTTTCTTTCTCTGAGACTGAATTGGATATGACGGAATTGCACAAAATAGAATGACTTCGAAGGAAACACGGAATGTAACAGAGCAGTTTTTTGTAAGATTTTAAAAGCAAAAAACAAAACATGAACTGGTCTTCCAGGCGATCAAAATCTGAAGCGGAATTATATGAATGTTCTCATATATAAAAGTATCGATGATTTTATGATCCGAGAACAATTAAAAGAGATAAAAACAATATTTTGAGGAAAAGCTTAATAAACTCAAAATAACAGGAATTCCTTTAAACCCAACGTAAAAGAAAAGGAAGATAACTTGAAATATTACTAATATATATTAGGTGTTTTGACATTTATTTTTAAAAAAGAATATTAATTCTTATTTGTTCACTACATTATCATATCTTTGATAGATCCATCCTAGTTTTATATATATATATATATATATATATATATATATATATATATATATATATATATATATATATATATATATATATATATATATATATATATATATATATATATATATATATATATATATATATAATTTTTCCTAAAAAATAATTTATATTACCTAAGAGGAGTAAAGCCATAATTAAAACCTTGCTATATTTTTTTTCCCTTCTTAAAACTAGAATAATTTAAGAGAGCGTAATCCCAGCAAGACTCTTATCATTGACAGAACAGAACTCATTAATTTTAGTCCACTTAAGAAACCACGCAACAGAGGAGAAGGTTCTTTG
>NC_090758.1:40478054-40488054 GCF_036898095.1 Palaemon carinicauda
ACGTGGGCAAAGAGTGCATTATTATCTTGAGCATACCTGACACTTTTCTTATGTTGTTCAATTCTCTTTTCTAGGGCTTTACCAGTTTGACCAATATAGTATTTTTCATAAGCATTGCATGGAATACGATATACACATCCCTTGGTAATGTCAGGAGAATTCTTTATTAAGGCTGTTTTTATTGTATTTTTACTCTTAAATGCTACATTTACATTGAAGTTTTTTAACAGTTGGGGAATTTCTTTAAATGAATCACAATAAGGTAGTACAAGTAAATTTTGTGTGTTATAGTTTTTTCTGTTATCATTACCGAAAAAAGTCTTTTTTGCTGTTCTTAGGGCATCATCTAATACAATTTCAGGATACTTTAGTTTTTTACCTATTGCTCTAATACCATTTATTTCGTCATCAATATATTCAGGGCTGCAGACTCGGAATGCTCTTAAAAACATAGAAGTAAATACAGATTTCTTAACTTTGTTGCCTTGGTTTGAGTAATAATGGACATATGCCGAGATATTCGTTGGCTTTCTGTATACACTGAACTTGAGACTATTATTACATCTATGTATGCGACAATCCAAAAAAGGTAGGGTACAATTATTCTCCAGCTCCATAGTGAGATTTATTGATGGTACCAAACTATTCAATCTAAGAAGAAAGTTATCTAAATTTTCATTTCCTGGCCACACACATATTATGTCGTCAATATATCGAAACCATTTTACATTATTAGGTATGATGTTATTTACGATTCTGCTTTCAAAAAATTCCATATATAGATTGCTCAATACTGGGGATAAAGGGTTTCCCATAGCCATACCAAAAGTTTGTGCATAAAATCTCCCATTGAATTCAAATTTACAATCTTTTATACATAATTTAATTAATTCTATTAAAGTGTGTATGGAGAATGGTAGATTCAATTGTCTATTATCTAATGTTTCAGATAAAAATTCCAACATGTCATCAATAGGTACTTTTGTGAATAGTGAGACTACATCAAAACTGACAAGCCTACAGGTACTGTTGATCTGTACTTCATTCAGTTTGTTAATCAAGTCTACATTATTTTTTATATTTGAATATGAGATGGTGCCAACTAAAGGATTGAGGATATTCACAAGGTACTTAGATAATTTATATGCTGCTGAACCTACAGAGCTAATTATTGGCCTAGCTGGATAATTTGGCTTATGAGTTTTAATAGTTCCATACATATATGGCAATGTTGGTGATATTGTACAAACCTTTTTTATCAGATCTTCATTCCCTTTTAATAACTCTTTCACTTTTTTGTTGTAACTACTATTCACAAACTCAATTGGATTTTTTCTTAATTCCATGTATGTGTTTTCATCACTCAAGAGGTTTTCCATTTTTTCTATATAATCATTTTTATTCAAGATTACCAGTGCTCCAGATTTATCGGCTTTTGTCAACTTAATATTTCTATCTTGCTTCAATTCGGCAATTGCTCTCTTGAATCTTTTTGGGCAATTTGGAACCACTGGTTTTTTCATATTGCTGTATATAATACCCTTAATCATATTTACTTCTTTTACAGAAATATCACTGAATTTCTCCAGGTTACACACTCCATTTGTAATTTTTACACTATTCACTGCACTTGATGACATCGAGAAATTTAAACCGTATCCCAAGGCACACTTCACATTTTTATCTAGAATTTCATTTGACAAATTGACCACACATTCTGGATTAACGTTTGTAGTCCACGGGCTACTTTCTATCAGTGCATTGAGTTTCGTGTCATGCTTTTGTTTGAGTTTTCTATACACTTTTTCGTTCATTTCTCCATAGCAGAAACCTCGAAGTGAGTCTTTCCAATCCGTTGGTAATGAAGCTTCAAAATGTCTCCTTTTTCTTGTTAGGTCTTCAAACGCTCTTCGGTTTTTAATTTTCATTGAATTTATATGCTTTTCTAATATACTTCTCTGTATATCACCAAATGGTTGATCTTCTATTTCCAATAGGGATTTCGTTATCATGCATTTCGGAATGACTTGTTCCTCCCAGCATTCACGAAGAAACCGCAGGTGTTCTTTAGTAGTATGGGCGCGTGTGAGGGCGTCTGTAAATTCTCTAATAATATATACCAAGATAGGGAAAGTCGTACAGAAAGTCTGGAAGGAGTACGTGGTATCCATTTATGCGTAAAAATCACAGGAAAACGTGATGCTCAGATGCAGAAGAACCATAGGGAAAATGAAAATACAGAATATACACTTGAGTCCTGACTAGTTTCGTGATACTTCCTCAGAGGACTGATTTATTGAGAGAGGTTTCTTACAATTTATAAGGAAAGCAAAAGTACGAACATACATATAGAGATTTAGAGAACAATGACACTCCCTTACCCGCTACCTGGGTTTGACTTAGGTGTGCGTAGGAGGAGTCCGAAAGCTCGTTAGACACCTGCTAAAAAGGGTCATTTCTAGTGGCGGGTATATTCTTGTTTTCTTCTTATTTTACTTTCATTACAGTTATTTATATGTCAATGCGGTAGCCTTATCTATATAAATACATAAGCAAAACATACACAAAAATACAAATATATATACATATATATATATATATATATATATATATATATATATATATATACACATATATATACATATATATATATATATATATATATATATATATATATATATATATATATATATATATATATATATATATATATATATATATATATATATACATACACACACACATACATATACATATACATACACATACACATATACATATATATACATACATACAGATACAAATACATATACATATACATAAATACTTACACATACATATACATACACACACATATACATATATATACACATACATATATACATATATACATATATACACATACATACTTATGCATATATACATTTATATGTATACAACATTAATATCATAAACATATAATCATGTATATATCAATACTTATATCTAGCATAACACTATATAGTGCCAATATACTTATGCATACTATATAAAATAATTGTTTCCTTTAATGAATGGTAGCTTAGGTCTAAATATTAATTTCACACCGACGTTAATTATTCACAATACATTCAATTCTACATTAAGTGGTTAATGTTTTTTTTATATAGTTTACAAATCTCTTTACATATAAAGGCGTCGAGTTTATACATTCCATGACCAATATTCAAGTTGTTTTCAAAGGTTTCTTTTATGAAACTGGACTCTATGATGTTTCTTTCTACTAAGTTATTTGAATGAACCAATTTCTTTGCACCTGACCAATTAATAGGGTGATTTTTATCTCTAACGTGGGCAAAGAGTGCATTATTATCTTGAGCATGCCTGACACTTTTCTTATGTTGTTCAATTCTCTTTTCTAGGGCTTTACCAGTTTGACCAATATAGTATTTTTCACAAGCATTGCATGGAATACGATATACACATCCCTTGGTAATGTCAGGAGAATTCTTTATTAAGGCTGTTTTTATTGTATTTTTACTCTTAAATGCTACATTTACATTGAAGTTTTTTAACAGTTGGGGAATTTCTTTAAATGAATCACAATAAGGTAGTACAAGTAAATTTTGTGTGTTATAGTTTTTTCTGTTATCATTACCGAAAAAAGTCTTTTTTGCTGTTCTTAGGGTATGATCTAATACAATTTCAGGATACTTTAGTTTTTTACCTATTGCTCTAATACCATTTATTTCGTCATCAATATATTCAGGGCTGCAGACTCGGAATGCTCTTAAAAACATAGAAGTAAATACAGATTTCTTAACTTTGTTGCCTTGGTTTGAGTAATAATGGACATATGCCGAGATATTCGTTGGCTTTCTGTATACACTGAACTTGAGACTATTATTACATCTATGTATGCGACAATCCAAAAAAGGTAGGGTACAATTATTCTCCAGCTCCATAGTGAAATTTATTGATGGTACCAAACTATTCAATCTAAGAAGAAAGTTATCTAAATTTTCATTTCCTGGCCACACACATATTATGTCGTCAATATATCGAAACCATTTTACATTATTAGGTATGATGTTATTTACGATTCTGCTTTCAAAAAATTCCATATATAGATTGCTCAATACTGGGGATAAAGGGTTTCCCATAGCCATACCAAAAGTTTGTGCATAAAATCTCCCATTGAATTCAAATTTACAATCTTTTATACATAATTTAATTAATTCTATTAAAGTGTGTATGGAGAATGGTAGATTCAATTGTCTATTATCTAATGTTTCAGATAAAAATTCCATCATGTCATCAATAGGTACTTTTATGAATAGTGAGACTACATCAAAACTGACAAGCCTACAGGTACTGTTGATCTGTACTTCATTCAGTTTGTTAATCAAGTCTACATTATTTTTTATATTTGAATATGAGATGGTGCCAACTAAAGGATTGAGGATATTCACAAGGTACTTAGATAATTTATATGCTGCTGAACCTACAGAGCTAATTATTGGCCTAGCTGGATAATTTGGCTTATGAGTTTTAATAGTTCCATACATATATGGCAATGTTGGTGATATTGTACAAACCTTTTTTATCAGATCTTCATTCCCTTTTAATAACTCTTTCACTTTTTTGTTGTAACTACTATTCACAAACTCAATTGGATTTTTTCTTAATTCCATGTATGTGTTTTCATCACTCAAGAGGTTTTCCATTTTTTCTATATAATCATTTTTATTCAAGATTACCAGTGCTCCAGATTTATCGGCTTTTGTCAACTTAATATTTCTATCTTGCTTCAATTCGGCAATTGCTCTCTTGAATCTTTTTGGGCAATTTGGAACCACTGGTTTTTTCATATTGCTGTATATAATACCCTTAATCATATTTACTTCTTCTACAGAAATATCACTGAATTTCTCCAGGTTACACACTCCATTTGTAATTTCTACACTATTCACTGCACTTGATGACATTGAGAAATTTAAACCGTATCCCAAGGCACACTTCACATTTTTATCTAGAATTTCATTTGACAAATTAACCACACATTCTGGATTAACGTTTGTAGTCCACGGGCTACTTTCTATCAGTGCATTGAGTTTCGTGTCATGCTTTTGTTTGAGTTTTCTATACACTTTTTCGTTCATTTCTCCATAGCAGAAACCTCGAAGTGAGTCTTTCCAATCCGTTGGTATTGAGGCTTCAAAATGTCTCCTTTTTCTTGTTAGGTCTTCAAACGCTCTTCGGTTTTTAATTTTCATTGAATTTATATGCTTTTCTAATATACTTCTCTGTATATCACCAAATGGTTGATCTTCTATTTCCAATAGGGATTTCGTTATCATGCATTTCGGAATGACTTGTTCCTCCCAGCATTCAAGAAGAAACCGCAGGTGTTCTTTAGTAGTATGGGCGCGTGTGAGGGCGTCTGTAAATTCTCTAATAATATATACCAAGATAGGGAAAGTCGTACAGAAAGTCTGGAAGGAGTACGTGGTATCCATTTATGCGTAAAAATCACAGGAAAACGTGATGCTCAGATGCAGAAGAACCATAGGGAAAATGAAAATACAGAATATACACTTGAGTCCTGACTAGTTTCGTGATACTTCCTCAGAGGACTGATTTATTGAGAGAGGTTTCTTACAATTTATAAGGAAAGCAGAAGTACGAACATACATATAGAGATTTAGAGAACAATGACACTCCCTTACCCGCTACCTGGGTTTGACTCAGGTGTGCGTAGGAGCAGTCCGAAAGCTCGTTAGACACCTGCTTAAAAGGGTCATTTCTAGTGGCGGGTATATTCTTGTTTTCTTCTAATTTTACTTTCATTACAGTTATTTATATGTCAATGCGGTAGCCTTATCTATATAAATACATAAGCAAAACATACACAAAAATACAAATATATATACATATATATATATATATATATATATATATATATATATATATATATATATATATATATATATATATATACATATATATATATATATATATATATATATATATATATATATATATATATATATATATATATATATATATATATATATATATACATATACATATACATACATACACACACATACATATACATATACATACACATACACATATACATATATATACATACATACAGATACAAATACATATACATATACATAAATACTTACACATACATATACATACACACACATATACATATATATACACATACATATATACATATATACATATATACACATACATACTTATGCATATATACATTTATATGTATACAACATTAATATCATAAACATATAATCATGTATATATCAATACTTATATCTAGCATAACACTATATAGTGCCAATATACTTATGCATACTATATAAAATAATTGTTTCCTTTAATGAATGGTAGCTTAGGTCTAAATATTAATTTCACACCGACGTTAATTATTCACAATACATTCAATTCTACATTAAGTGGTTAATGTTTTTTTATATAGTTTACAAATCTCTTTACATATAAAGGCGTCGATTTTATACATTCCATGACCAATATTCAAGTTGTTTTCAAAGGTTTCTTTTATGAAACTGGACTCTATGATGTTTCTTTCTACTAAGTTATTTGAATGAACCAATTTCTTTGCACCTGACCAATTAATAGGGTGATTTTTATCTCTAACGTGGGCAAAGAGTGCATTATTATCTTGAGCATACCTGACACTTTTCTTATGTTGTTCAATTCTCTTTTCTAGGGCTTTACCAGTTTGACCAATATAGTATTTTTCACAAGCATTGCATGGAATACGATATACACATCCCTTGGTAATGTCAGGAGAATTCTTTATTAAGGCTGTTTTTATTGTATTTTTACTCTTAAATGCTACATTTACATTGAAGTTTTTTAACAGTTGGGGAATTTCTTTAAATGAATCACAATAAGGTAGTACAAGTAAATTTTGTGTGTTATAGTTTTTTCTGTTATCATTACCGAAAAAAGTCTTTTTTGCTGTTCTTAGGGCATCATCTAATACAATTTCAGGATACTTTAGTTTTTTACCTATTGCTCTAATACCATTTATTTCGTCATCAATATATTCAGGGCTGCAGACTCGGAATGCTCTTAAAAACATAGAAGTAAATACAGATTTCTTAACTTTGTTGCCTTGGTTTGAGTAATAATGGACATATGCCGAGATATTCGTTGGCTTTCTGTATACACTGAACTTGAGACTATTATTACATCTATGTATGCGACAATCCAAAAAAGGTAGGGTACAATTATTCTCCAGCTCCATAGTGAAATTTATTGATGGTACCAAACTATTCAATCTAAGAAGAAAGTTATCTAAATTTTCATTTCCTGGCCACACACATATTATGTCGTCAATATATCGAAACCATTTTACATTATTAGGTATGATGTTATTTACGATTCTGCTTTCAAAAAATTCCATATATAGATTGCTCAATACTGGGGATAAAGGGTTTCCCATAGCCATACCAAAAGTTTGTGCATAAAATCTCCCATTGAATTCAAATTTACAATCTTTTATACATAATTTAATTAATTCTATTAAAGTGTGTATGGAGAATGGTAGATTCAATTGTCTATTATCTAATGTTTCAGATAAAAATTCCAACATGTCATCAATAGGTACTTTTGTGAATAGTGAGACTACATCAAAACTGACAAGCCTACAGGTACTGTTGATCTGTACTTCATTCAGTTTGTTAATCAAGTCTACATTATTTTTTATATTTGAATATGAGATGGTGCCAACTAAAGGATTGAGGATATTCACAAGGTACTTAGATAATTTATATGCTGCTGAACCTACAGAGCTAATTATTGGCCTAGCTGGATAATTTGGCTTATGAGTTTTAATAGTTCCATACATATATGGCAATGTTGGTGATATTGTACAAACCTTTTTTATCAGATCTTCATTCCCTTTTAATAACTCTTTCACTTTTTTGTTGTAACTACTATTCACAAACTCAATTGGATTTTTTCTTAATTCCATGTATGTGTTTTCATCACTCAAGAGGTTTTCCATTTTTTCTATATAATCATTTTTATTCAAGATTACCAGTGCTCCAGATTTATCGGCTTTTGTCAACTTAATATTTCTATCTTGCTTCAATTCGGCAATTGCTCTCTTGAATCTTTTTGGGCAATTTGGAACCACTGGTTTTTTCATATTGCTGTATATAATACCCTTAATCATATTTACTTCTTCTACAGAAATATCACTGAATTTCTCCAGGTTACACACTCCATTTGTAATTTCTACACTATTCACTGCACTTGATGACATTGAGAAATTTAAACCGTATCCCAAGGCACACTTCACATTTTTATCTAGAATTTCATTTGACAAATTAACCACACATTCTGGATTAACGTTTGTAGTCCACGGGCTACTTTCTATCAGTGCATTGAGTTTCGTGTCATGCTTTTGTTTGAGTTTTCTATACACTTTTTCGTTCATTTCTCCATAGCAGAAACCTCGAAGTGAGTCTTTCCAATCCGTTGGTATTGAGGCTTCAAAATGTCTCCTTTTTCTTGTTAGGTCTTCAAACGCTCTTCGGTTTTTAATTTTCATTGAATTTATATGCTTTTCTAATATACTTCTCTGTATATCACCAAATGGTTGATCTTCTATTTCCAATAGGGATTTCGTTATCATGCATTTCGGAATGACTTGTTCCTCCCAGCATTCACGAAGAAACCGCAGGTGTTCTTTAGTAGTATGGGCGCGTGTGAGGGCGTCTGTAAATTCTCTAATAATATATACCAAGATAGGGAAAGTCGTACAGAAAGTCTGGAAGGAGTACGTGGTATCCATTTATGCGTAAAAATCACAGGAAAACGTGATGCTCAGATGCAGAAGAACCATAGGGAAAATGAAAATACAGAATATACACTTGAGTCCTGACTAGTTTCGTGATACTTCCTCAGAGGACTGATTTATTGAGAGAGGTTTCTTACAATTTATAAGGAAAGCAAAAGTACGAACATACATATAGAGATTTAGAGAACAATGACACTCCCTTACCCGCTACCTGTGATTATTACGCATAAATGGATACCACGTACTCCTTCCAGACTTTCTGTACGACTTTCCCTATCTTGGTATATATTATTAGAGAATTTACAGACGCCCTCACACGCGCCCATACTACTAAAGAACACCTGCGGTTTCTTCGTGAATGCTGGGAGGAACAAGTCATTCCGAAATGCATGATAACGAAATCCCTATTGGAAATAGAAGATCAACCATTTGGTGATATACAGAGAAGTATATTAGAAAAGCATATAAATTCAATGAAAATTAAAAACCGAAGAGCGTTTGAAGACCTAACAAGAAAAAGGAGACATTTTGAAGCCTCAATACCAACGGATTGGAAAGACTCACTTCGAGGTTTCTGCTATGGAGAAATGAACGAAAAAGTGTATAGAAAACTCAAACAAAAGCATGACACGAAACTCAATGCACTGATAGAAAGTAGCCCGTGGACTACAAACGTTAATCCAGAATGTGTGGTTAATTTGTCAAATGAAATTCTAGATAAAAATGTGAAGTGCGCCTTGGGATACGGTTTAAATTTCTCGATGTCATCAAGTGCAGTGAATAGTGTAGAAATTACAAATGGAGTGTGTAACCTGGAGAAATTCAGTGATATTTCTGTAGAAGAAGTAAATATGATTAAGGGTATTATATACAGCAATATGAAAAAACCAGTGGTTCCAAATTGCCCAAAAAGATTCAAGAGAGCAATTGCCGAATTGAAGCAAGATAGAAATATTAAGTTGACAAAAGCCGATAAATCTGGAGCACTGGTAATCTTGAATAAAAATGATTATATAGAAAAAATGGAAAACCTCTTGAGTGATGAAAACACATACATGGAATTAAGAAAAAATCCAATTGAGTTTGTGAATAGTAGTTACAACAAAAAAGTGAAAGAGTTATTAAAAGGGAATGAAGATCTGATAAAAAAGG